>NC_141145.1:5078287-5232264 GCF_053477565.2 Lygodium microphyllum
TGCCAGCCCAAAGAAACCCCAAGAAATCTGACCTGAGGGTGCTCCTGACATCATCCAGCCCCGAGACTTCTTCCCTGACCTCTCAAGCTCCTGATCAAGGGGTGGACTGGGGGGATTTGCTGTCCAGGAGGCCTACAAGACATCCCTGTAATTTTTGGTGCATTTTGCACTGGCTGTCCTGCTCCTCCCTAGCCCTCCTACCATTTCTCCTCTTGTTTCCCTCCCCTCCCTGCCACTCCAGGGCACTGTTCCAGTACTTTGGCCTTTCCCCTTTGGCACCTTTGCTCCTGGGAATCAACTCCCATGGTGGATAGCAGCTGGGACTATTTGAAACAGCTTTGGGCAGCCATGGATTCTCCTAACTGAAGCTTTCTCTAATCGGGAAAGCTCCATCCCATAACCCCTTCAGCTCGTGAAGGATTCCTCTTGCCCGGATGAAGCCATTGAGCTCTGCATGCATGGGAGCTTTGCAGGGCAGCCATGAAAGCTTCACTTGAAGCTTCCCATTCTTGATGCTCAAGCTCAGGGATAAGCTTGGGAGCCTTCTTCATCAGCAAGAGCACTCAAATGCTGAAGCACTCTTCCACAGATGTCCAACCAACAACCGGACTTGATCAATGGAGCAACCGGCATCATGATGATTCGGGCTTCAATGATCATCACAAGCATTAAAGAGGTATGCCACTCTAATATTAATCTCTCAATTTAGCCACTTACTGAGCTTAATCCATTGTTGGAGAGATTCAAGATTGCATACAATCATCATACCTCTTCCTGAATTTCATTGTAATGGCCGACATTAACCCCTACTTTGTCTTATGATCTTGGATGAATATTAGCCATTGTAACTTGGGTAAGTAGCAGCCAGTGAGTCATTGGACTACTAAGGTAACCCTTACCACAACCTTCATTATTCCTTGCATCTCATGAAAAGGCCCAATGTCTTCTTTCCAATGCATATCATGTTGATTGCTAATTAAAAATTTCTACCATGTATACTCTGACTGAGGAAAAAGGCCGATGCCAAGCGAGGTGGTAAGACAAAAGAGAGCTGACCCTCCCTTAACACTTAAGACCCTAAAGGGGAGCACAACCCGGCCCGAGGGAAACTTTGCCCACCTCCTAATGATCCGGAGCCCAATACTTGTTTGCAGTTGCAGGTACTTCCATAAGCCCCACTTCCCTGCCCCAATGATCTCTCTTGGATACCCCGCCACTTGAGGTACATGCAGTCAATGGAGATGTATGGTAGTGAATGTACTTATGCGTGCATGGCAGAGTTGATGGGTATGCAATGATGCTCGAGATTATGTTCAGTATGCTCAAGATGCTATTGATATGGCAGATCAAGCCCCTTGATCTATGCTCTTCCCATGTAAGACATTGGCACTAAGGGACATGCAGTGTTTTTGGTCATAGTCCTGCAGGATTGTCACAAAGATCTCATTGCAGAATTTTTTTTCCTAAATCTAGGGGTGAACCCTATAACTCATATTGAAGAGGGCTTTTGTACCCTCCGGTTTGAATCAAAAATCTCCCCAATTGGAGTTACAGCATGAAAGTTATGCCCATTTTTGTGTATTAGTGTCACTCTGGACAGGTTGCAGAGGCACTGTAAAACCCCTATAAAAAATTTTGATCATTTTCTATCATAAAGCTTAATAGCTCATCTTGAAAAGGCCATTTTCCCCTCCAACTTGAGCCCAAAATCTCATCAATTGGAGTTTTCTACTAAGATTTACACCCTTTTTACTCAGTAGGGCCTGTGGATTGCATCTAGATGGCTGCCCAAAAAGGCAAAAGCAAGGCCCAAGAGGAACTCCAGAGGGAGATTAAAGACTCCCAGGCCTCCATGAATGAGGAGCCAATCTTAGCACAAGATTACCATGGTGATATACAGAAGGAAATGCTTGAAACGGACCCATATGCCCTTCTTAATCACACCCTTTGTCAACACGAGCTCCGTCATATGGAACGCTACAATGATATGGTCACCAACCACCACTAGATGATGTCCAAGTTTGATGAAGCGATCGAGCACATGGCTATCTCAAAATCAAAGACCCAACAGACCTTGGAACAGTTCACTGATCTTGTTGCTCAATTAGCGATCGCTTCATCCCAAGAGAAGACCAATGACTCTAGACATGAATCTAGACGCCCTCCACATCAAGAACCGTCACATGGCCCACAGGGTATACTTGGCGCTAATGGAATTTCCCCTTCCACTTATGAGATCGGGGAACCCTCTCATATGTATGATGAGCCCCTATTGAATTCCCATGTCCATCATGCCAGTAACATTCACTTGAGGCCTTCTCCCACCTTGGGTCGAATTTCACCTGCTCTACCTAGGAGCCCCCATGCACCATATATGAATCAGCCCCATCTGGGACTATATGGTACAAATGACCAGCCTGGCAATCATAGACAGCATGGCTATAATGGACAACATGGGCTAAATGCACCACAAGAGTTGTATGGACAGCAGGGCATGTATGGCCACCATGGGATGCATGGACAACAAGGATTTCATGGTAGCATGGCCCCTATGATTTGCGTGACAAGGTCATTCTCACAAAGTACAATGGGCAATCCCCCTCACCATCTGACCTAGAAGAATGGACGTCCAAGTTGGAGTCCTACTTCAACATCTACCCCCGCACTGATGATTAGAAAATACTTTTTGCTTCTCTCCACTTGGAAGGTTTTGTCCACACTTGACGACGCTATATCAATCGGGAGAATCAACAGTTCATTGATTGGGAAGATTTTAAAATGCATATGGTCCAAGTTTTTGTGTCCCCTGTGGAAAAATAACGGTTGGCAAGATGATGGTACACTCTTGACCAACGTAATCTCACTATACGTGACTACACCAATAAGTTCATGAACTTGATCATGTACGTGGAAAGCATCAATGACGATGCTAAATTGCACAAGTACATCTATGGGTTGGAACCAAGTCTATTGGCTGATGTCATGGCCCAAAAACCCACTACACTATTTGATGCAATCAAACTGGCTGAGAGATATGCAAGAAAGTACCATAAGAATGAGCATTTTCAACAAGGTGTTTGACCTCCTCGCATCCCTTCATGATCAGCCCCATACGGAGGTGGTTTTCAAGGCTCTTCTATGCCTAATAATAGCCCCAAAGTACCCACTTACCCCACCTTCCATGCTGAAAGAAAAATGGGCACTTTTGGGAGCATCTGGCTCTATTGCTGAAAATTGATATGCTGAAAATAAATAGTCCATTGCATCACCTTCCCATGGATCCAGTAATCAACGGTTCATCTCCCCAGATGTTGTCAAGGAACGGAAAGAAAAGGGCCTATGTTTTAAATGTGGAGATAAGTACACTGCTAATCATGCCTCCAAATGCCTGTACAAGACAGCTAGGGTCAAAGCTCATAGCATGTATGTCATGGAAGATTGACACAATTAGAAGGATGACCTGGCCATTGACCACACTGAGCCCATGGAGGATGTTGATCATGATCAGTTCTATGACCTAGAGGATGGGTTTCCCTTTGACCCAGGTGGTGCACCCTCACAGATACTTGATTTAACATCCCACCCACCTCCCACTTCCCTTTTCTCGATCTCCTTGGATGCTTGGACAGGTTCCCGTAGGCTCAGTACCCTTCTCATTCAAGGAAGTATCAATGGGAAGCATGTTTTTATCATTGTGGATAGTGGAAGCACTCACATTTTTGTCCAGAAATCAATCATTGACCGATTGAAATGTATTCCTATGGCATTACACCACCCCTTGAAGGTCCAAGTAGCAAACGGAGAAGAAGAAATCAGCACACATGTATGTCTTGCAGTTCCCTTATGCTTGGCTAAAAATTATGTGGCACTGGTTGATTTGATTGCCCTAGATATGGGCCCCATTGATGTTGTCTTGGGCTGTGATTGGCTGAAAAAATTGGGAAAATTTGCTATGGACTTCTCTCAGCTTTACATGGAGTTTATGATGCATGGATAGCCTATCTACCTAGAGGGAGTTTGAGATCATGCTGATTTTCAGCTCATTACAGCAAAGCAACTCAAACGGGAGTTTAAGAAATGCTCACAAATCTTTTTTTTGCAATTAAATAAGGACACTTCTCATCAGCCCTCCACAGTATCATATGACTCTGCCTTGCAGGCCTTACTTGAGGAATACAATGACTTATTTTCGATGCCTACGTCCCTCCCTCCCAAGCGACAAGTGGACCACCCACTTGATCTAGAGCCCCATTCCAAGCCATTGAACAAACCCCCTATAGACTCTCCAAGTGTGAGCGTGAAGAGGTTGCAGAGAAAATCAAGGAGTTGTTGGAGATGGGTTTCATTGAACCGAGTTCTTTCCCCTATGCATCCCCTGTCCTCTTAGTCAAAAAGAAAGATGGCTCCTTTCACATGTGTATTGACTACAGAGATTTGAACAAAATTACAGTGAAGAACCGCTACCCCATCCCCCGAATTGATGATTTGATGGATGAGTTAAAAGGGGCATGCTTTTTCACTAAGATTGACTTGCGCTCTGGCTACCATGAGATTCGTATGCGAGCAGGAGATGAGGTCAAAACGGCCTTCAGGATTGCTGATCGTGGCCTTTACCACTTTCTTGTGATGCCTTTTGGATTGACTAACGCCCCTGCCACCTTTCAAAGCCTCATGAACAAAATCCTGTAGCCCTTTTTTGTTCAAGTTCGTGCTTTTCTTTGATGACATCCTCATTTACAGCAAGTCATCTATAGAGCACTTCACACACATTCGGAGAGTGTTTGACATATTGAGAGAGCATTGACTCTTTGCTAAGGAGAGCAAATGTATATTCATGGAGACATCTGTGGAGTACTTGGGACACATTGTGAGCAAAAATGGTACACAGGCTGACTCCAAAAAGGTGGAATGTGTTAAGGATTGGCCCACTCCTTTCACCACCACCTCCTTGCATGGCTTCCTTGGTCTCTCTTCATTCTACAGATGCTTCATTAAGCACTATGCCACCATTGAAGCACCTTTGACTGATCTCTTGAAAAAAGAGTCATTCTTTTGGGATGCCACTGCAGATCATAGCTTCAAACAGTTAAAGGACGCGCTTACTTCAGCCCCCATCCTTGTTTGCCATGACTTCTCTAAGCTCTTTTCCATTCATTGTGATGCCAGTGGGCCAGGGTATTGGTGCAGTATTGTTGCAAGAGCATGGTATGATTGCATTTGAAAGCCACAAGCTTGATGAGAAGGAGATGGAAATGAATGTATACGACCAAGAGATGTTGGCCATCCTCCATGCCATCAAGAAATGACACCACTATTTGTATGGTAGTCGCTTCCAAGTGAAAAGTGATCACCGAGTCCTCCAATACTTCTTGACTCAGTCTACTTTGACTCCTAAGCAAAGGCGATGGGTGGCAACCTTACAGAACTATGACTTTGACATTTCACAGACTTGAAAAGGGATTCGAAATTTAATACGGAACGATCCATGCATCGGAATGAAGTGCAGTAAAAATGCAAAATGTGCGGGGGACAGAGTTTCACAGGCCTGTCGTGTTAAAAAGTAGTTCCGATAGGGTTGGGAGGCGTTCACATGTAAAAAACACCAAAAAGACACTCAAAAACACATTTAAAAATTAATAATTAAAAATCCAGAAGTCAAAATAAGGGGGAGAAAAAAGAAAAAATGTAGGAAAAGGCGTGTTGGACATGGTTGTCAAGTCAAACTTGAATTCCGATGCAAACAAGGCAGGTTCACATGGAAAAATGTCAAAAAGACGCACGAAAAGGTCCCGAAAAACCGCAAAATTAATAATGGACAAACCGTGCATCGAAATGACACGAAGTAAAAAGAAAAAATGTCAGGGGAAAAGTGGTTATTAGGGCTATGACGTCAGATCACTGTTCCAAAGCAAGAAAAGCGCATTCACATGGAAAACCGTCTAATTTGCGCAAAATGCTTCAAAAAGTAATAACTCGAGAACCGTGCATCGGAACAGGGGTAGGTAAAAAGGAAAATTGGACAGTTCAAAGGTATGAACAGGGCTATATGTTTGGATTGGAATTTGGGGGAACATAGGGTGCATTCACTTAGAAACACAACAAAATAAAGGAGAAAGGAAAATGAAGGAGGAACATCCCCAAGGGAGGGGGAACAGTGGACGGGTGGGTGGGGAAGGGACCCCAGGAGTGTAATAGAAATTCATGACATACATGCATGAGCAAAGTGAGGCATATGCAAGGTTGTATGTAAGGTAGACGCGCAGGGATGTGTCCCCACACTTAAAACCTTAACGGGTAGGGTTGACTGATCAACAGGGACCTAATACCACATGACAGACCAACCGCTAACGTCCCCACACTTAAAACATGAACATCACTGACAACAAAAAGTCTAGGGTTAGACAAACTTGGCCCATGTTGTCGAGAATGAAAGTTGACTGTCGATGACACGTCCACTGTCGTTGTCGACTGCAGGAGGTACCAAGGTATCTTCACAGCACACGTCTTCGTGGCAAGGACCACACAGCAGCACCCATGGGGGTAGCTAGTGGATGAATCTCGTCGAGTCGGTGTCGCTAATGAAGGAGAGTCACTCAGCTTACAACACTCAGATGGGATGAGAGAGCAGTCACTCGCCCCATTACGAACATCACTCGATAAATAATGATTTAAACCCATATCTCACACCCGGTTTAGGAATTGACAAAGGAATGGTACAAAGGAGTATGCCAAGGTGCACAGTTGATGGTCCATCAGTGCGTCCAACCCGTCTGGCATAGTTGCAAGGAGGAAGGCAAGGGAGCCTTACAGTGCAGTGTATAGAACAGGGTGACGTGTTCTGTGATGATGGCAGAAACCCACCCCGTGGGTGCATTGGGAAAAGAGAACATACCTTGCACCAAGGGTCGTAACATCCCTCAATCCTCACCTCGCAGTAATCGATTGAAGAAACTCCAGTCACACTCAGCCCACCCTCTGTCTCATGCTCTGTTGAAAGATACAGAGGACAGCCATGTCCTGAAACCCATTAATGTAATCCTCACGGTCACTTGTGCAAAGGTTGTATGCCTTGTGCGCATTTGATGGTGCAACTGTGCATCCCGCCTAGTGCCGGAATACGATGTGAGAAGGAAGGCCAGGGAGCCTTATGGTGCAGTGCACAGAAAAAAATTGTGCTTTGTGCATTGAGAGGCCCATCCCGTGTGTGCAACACTTCATTCACACTTCTCACCTCTCATTTGATTTAAAGGGAAAAGACTGGTCACTCGCCCCACCCTCTGTCTCACTCTCTCTTTGATAGTTACAGAGGGCAACCATCCTCACTTCCCCATCCGGTTAGGATGAAAGCTCGCGTCACTCGATTGTTTGTCGATGAAGATCATGTCGTCAGTTGTTGAAGAGGTGTACCCAGGGAGGTAGCCATCAGATCGAACGTTGTGTTACATAGGACATGGCGTCTACTAGAGGACTATCAAACGATCTGTAGAAAGGCACATGACACAGCATACCAAGGGAGGCAGCTTTGGAATTGGATCCTGGGGATGTCAATTGATGAATCCACTTTCTAGACTGTTGGGTGTTGCCACCTTTTCCACAGCCAGCTTCTCGCCCAAGGGTGTTAACCACCTTTTCTTAGAACGAGGCCTGTATGACAAGGAATTTCTTCCTTTTCTCCCATAATAGTTTTTTTTTCTCGTCTTGTTTTTTTGTTTTGTTTTGTTTTTCTTTTCTTTTCTTTTTTCTTGTTTTCCCCTATTCACGAGGGTGTCTCCACCTTTTCTCGAAGAATAGGTCGGCATGACAAGGACCGAAGTCCTTTTCTCCCATGACCGATATGTATATTTTTTTTTCTTTTTTTTTTCGAATTAAGCAAGGGAATGGTGGAAATACCATTTGTTAGAACCATCCTTGCCACTGCCGCTGGTGGAAAATAGAGGATAAGAGATTAGGGCTGGAAGGTGGGGCTGAGGGGACAGAGGGTTGTGTCCACCTCATCAGGAGTGGCTGAAGAATGGCTATCAGAAGTAGCATAAGAGTTACAGTGCCACGCCAACGGGGGAAAGGATCAGGTGATTGTGATTGTCAAGATTCCCAAGGAGGGAAGTACTTCTTCAAGCGATATCCATTGATCAAGAAGGGATCATCAGAGGCATCAACGACCTGCACTTGGATAGAGCCATTAGGGTTGACAACAAGTACCTTATATGGGCCCATCCACCACTGTTGGAGCTTGCCAAGAAACTTGCCAAATCGTGAATCATAGGCTAGGACCAAATCACCTTCTTTGAACTCCTTGTGCTTGATGAAGCTGTCATAGTAAGCCTTACGTTGAGCTTGCGTGGCTTCCATGCACTATAAAGCCATCTTGCAAGTTTCGTCCAAACATTCCAAGTGCAGGAGACGGCGTTGTAGTGAATCATCATCCCCCAAATGCTCTTTAATAGCCACTCGCAAAGAGGGTAATTCCAGTTCAACAGGGAAAACAACTTCTGTACCATACACCAGCTGGAAGGGTGTCTATCATGTAGCTGCTTTATGGGAGGTTCTGTACGCCTAGAGGGCCTCTGTAAGTCAATCATCCCAATCATGACGATATGCGGCAATTGTCCTTGTCAAGATCGAGTAGAGGATGTGATTGGTGACTTCGACTTGGCTGTTGGCTCTGGGGTAATAATGAGTGGACTTGCAATTGCGGATCTTATACAGCTATGTCAACTCTTCATGACTTTATTAATGAAATGAGTGCCTCTGTCACTTACCAGCTCTAGGGGACTACCAAAACAGGTGATGATATTCTCGTACATGAACAAGGCCATGCTATTACCATCGTCCCGTTTTAGAGCTTTGGCTTCACACCACTTAGTAACATAATCCCTACATACCAGGATGTATCTATTATGTTTCCTTCTGGTGGGAGGATTGATTGGGCTGATGAAGTCGATGCCCCACTTCTCGAACAGCTTCAAAGGAAGGATAGGTTGCAATGGTATGGCACTTGTTTTGGCGGGTTTCCCCATTCGTTGACAAGCATCACATCTTTTACAGTAATCATATGCATCCTTGTGGAGGGTCGGTCACGAGTAACCTACTAGTAGAGCTTTCATGGCTGTAGCTTCTCCTGCAAAGTGGCTCCCACATAGCTCGTCATGGCAAGCCTTCAAAACAATCCCAATCTCATCTCTTGCAACACATCTTCTGAACACTTCATCTTTGCCTTTCTTGTATAGTGCACCGCCTAACAAGGTGTAGGGGGCTGATTCTAACATAAGCTTCTTCCTTTCCCGACTAGAAATGCCAAGAGGGTACTGCTGGGTTACCAACATATTGGCAATGTTTGCATACCAGGGGGTTATAGTTTCTACTAGGAATAGGGAAGCATCAGGGAGGACTAGATCATCCTGCTTCTCGTCTGCAGTCTGCGGGATACGCGATAAATGATCAGCCAAAACATGGGAATGACCAGGTTTGGTATTTACCTCAAAGTCGAACACCTAGAATAGAAGGAGACATCTCATCATTCGTCCTTTCACGTTTTCTTTGTTCATCAAGAAGGACAGGGCCTCGTGATCCACATAAAATTTAAAGTGGGTAGACAGTAGGTAGTGGCAAAACTTCTCCAGTGCAAACACCATTGCCAAGCACTCAAGCTCTGTTAGTTCCGTTCCCTATTAGTGACCTTTCGGCTTGCATAATATATCGGTTGATCTAATTTGGAGGGGCCCTTTTGACATAGGACATCACCTAGCCCTTCAATTGATGCATCAATGTGTACATGAAACTCCTTCGTCCAATCAGGAGGTAGCATAATGGGTGCCTCAACCAGACACTGCTTCAGAGTGTTAAAGGCTTTGTCACATTCTTCTGTCCAAATAAACTCCGCATCTTTCCTCAAAAGCTTGTGCAAGGAGGTTGCTTTTGTTGCAAAATAAGCTATGAACCTTCTGTAGTAACCCACATGGCCTAGGAATCCCCTCAACTGTTTGAGGTTGGTGGGTGCTGTCGGAGCTGCGATCTTCTCGATCTTTGCAGGGTCTGTTGATATCCCTTTTACAAAGACAATGTGGCCCAACAGAACTCTAGAAGAGACCCCAAAGATGCATTTGTCGGGGTTGAGGGAGATCCCATACTCCCGGCATCGGTCAAAGCATTGTTCCAAATGTCCCTGGTGTTCGCGGATCAAACTATAGACACAGAAGTCATCCAAATATACCTCAATAAAGTCGTGCAGATGATTTTGGAATGCAGCCATCATGACTCACTGGAAGGTAGCAGGGGCATTGCAGAGTCCAAACGGCATCACTCAATAAGCATAGGTCCCCCATTCTGTGGTGAAGGTTGTTTTGGACTAATCTTCTTCTGCTATCTGCACTTGGTTGTATCCATTGAATCCATCCAGAAGGGAATAAAGCTCATGTCCTGCCACTGTGTCCAACAGTTGGTTTGTGAAAGGGATAGGAAAGTGATCCTTCTTGGTCTTGGAATTCAACTTGCGGAAATCCACACGTATACGAAGCTTGCCATTCTTCTTTGGTACAACCATGATGGGTGAAACCCATTCACTATTTGCCACTGGATAGATGAACTCGGCTTCCAGAAGCTTCAGCAGCTCTGCTTTCACCAAGGTTGAATAATTTGGATTCATTCGCCTCTATCGTTGTCGTACTGGCTTGGCATCAGGCTCCAAATCAATATGATGCTGACATATTGTCGGATCAATCCCCTTTAGGTCTTTGTAGGACCATGCAAACACGTCCAAATTCTCTTCCAACAAGTTGTACAAGGTTGACAACTCCTCTTCTGGTAGGCTACTACCCATCTTCAAGTGGCGTTCAGTGCCATTTGCATCCACAAAGGTTAACTACCTTTCACCTTCTACTTCACGGATGAAGGTCCCACGGATTGCTTCTAGGTACAAATCCGACTCCTTCAAGGGGGTGGTGTCCTCTTTTGATGTCCCACTAAATCCAAAGTCTTCTTGTAGTAAGGACTTAGGTTGCCCCTTGAAATGGTGAAATGGGATCAGCGCTATCTCGATTTTGGTTTGAATGTTAATTACCTTAGAGCTTGAGGACTCCTCTTCAGAGGATGCATCCAAGAATGTTACAAAACAGGGGCTCTCGGAATTCTGTTGTAGCCTTGGGACTGGTACTTGTTGACAAGGAGCATCATCATCATCCTTTCTTGACAAGTGTGGATGGGTGTGACAAGAACCACTGATAAAAGAAAGCTTGTTTTGCTTAATCCACTTCTTATATAGGCTCTGCCTATAGAAAGATCCATTTACCAATCCAAAGGGTACCATTGCCATTCGGTCCCACAGCATGGAGTCTTCTACTTCTAAAGCTTCTGGAACTCCCTCCTCATCTATACCTTCCGTGGGTGGAGTGATTTCTTCTATCTCTCTTTCAAAGTCTCATTCTTCATATTCATCATCATCCTCTTCAGACTTCGGCTCTGCCTCTGTAGGCGCTCTGTAAGAGAAGAACAGTTCCTTTGATTCACCTTCTCCCTCTATCTCTGGCTCTGTTATGGCCATGGAACAGGGAGAGCAGTACATCCATGCTTCTATCTCTCTCAGAAGTGATTTCGGAAATCGTTCCTGGTTCAGGCAAGAAGTATTCACCCATTGATAAGGACTTTGCATCTTGAGGAAGTTGGCTTACAGTACCTACTGTCAAGAACTGTGCCACTGTTTTCTTGGGAAGGATCTGTTTGACAACATCTTCGTCTGCTGATGTTCCCTCTATAGCCTCATTGGGGGAGTCAGAAGATAATTCCAAAGAGGTGGATCCATGTCCTTTTTGAGCACCATATAACTTCAGCACCACTTTATTAGGTCCTCTACCCAAGGTCAAGGTTCCTTTGAACCAATCCGTCCTTGCTCTAGCTTCAAAAAGCCATGGTCTACCTAGTAACAGGGGGTAGGATGTACCATAAGAGTTTGGCTTCACCACTAGATAGGTTAGCCAATAATCTTTTCCAGCCACTATAGTCTTCACATATGGGAGAATGCCCAAAGGCTTGATTCTGCTCTGATCCGCCAGCTTGATGAGCCATTGAGTTGGTTGCACACCTTGTAGGCCTAGATCCTTCATTGTCACATCCATCATAATGTTCACTGATGAGCCACCATCAATCAGTGCATTTGCAATAAAGCAGCCTTCTATCCACACACCAGTCTTTGGGGTACCAAGATCTAGGAAGGCGTTAGCCACATCCACTTCTTTTATAGGCTCTGGAGCTTTGTTGGATTTCGTTGCTGTTGAGGGAGCAATCCTTAATCCACGTCTTCTTGTCAGTATACTTTTGAACCATTTTCGGCAACTAGGAGACAACACCAACAATTGTCAGAATGTGAGGTTTGGTTTAAAGGTATCTAGATCTCTGACCAGATCGTATTCCTTAATAGGATCCACTGGCTTCTCTAACCGGTTAGGGAATGGGGCGACACCCATTTTCATTTTCCCTTTTCCTTCCAACAGGGGCATCATGGGGACTTCTTCTGCCACTTGTGACACTTCCTCCTCTTCTATCTCCCGGACTTCTGGTCCTGTCTCTGGAACTGTCTCTGAGACTCTCTGTGGCACTGTAATGCTCTGTACGGCACTGTAAGGATATGTTTTGTTATGTTCTTCTGTTGGAAGATTGAACTTCACTATTATGGCAGGAAGATTATTTTCTTTTTGGACAGGTGGCTCCTTCTTCTTTGCATACGTGATGGCAGCAACTTCTAATTCCATTAAATTGGAGGTAGGCTCTTGGGCCTTGGCCACTATCAGTAGCACTGTTTTTCACTAGGGCTGGGCTTGGACAGTCTTCTGCAGTGTGGCCTTCTCCTTTGCATCGACTACATAAGGGCTTGTAATCCACTGACCTTCTGGGATTTGGACAATTTGGTGAAATGTGTCCCTTTTCTCTGCATTTGTAACACTCCACTTTTGATCTCTGCTGACAACCGCCAGACTGTCTTCCTCTGTAACTTTGGGATGGAAATCTTCTGGGTCTGAAATTAGGACCAAACTCCATAGGCTTTGGTCCAATATCCTGTGTTGTCATTTTGGATTCCAACAAGTTGAATCTTGCGTCTTCTTCCTTCCTTCTCCTATCATGCATCTCCTTCAACGAGCAAATATCCTTTGTATGGTTCTTCTGCAAACAGTAGGAACAGAAGGCTCTAGGAATGGTTGGTTTTTGTGTATATTCAGTAAATGGCCTGCTTGATGACACTTACCACACCAAGTATTTGACTGCATTACATCTCTTCCTGCTCCTGCAACGTTGGATATGCTAGCGGTATTCACTTTTAGCATTTGTAGCTGCTCTGTAATCACATCCATCAAATCCTTTTTGATATTTGCAATTGAATTGGATAAATAATCATTCAAGCTTTCTCCTCCTGAGGCACTGGCAATAGGGTTTTGAGGAGTCTCTGTAATCACTGCATAAACAGGTTGGGCTGGTGCAGAGGGGTCTCTGTTCTGATTCTGATTTAGAGCTCCTGTTTGAACTGTTGGATGTTGGCTCAAGTTGGTAGGGTTCCACTGTTGCTGCTGATTCGGCATTGGGGAAATTGGTTGGGACCATTGTTGCTGTGGTTGAACCATCATTTGAGGCATTGATTGTGGCCACTATGGATTTGGTGCACTATACTGTGATACTGGGGGCATTTGTTGGTAGGGATAGGGGACAGTCCCTAGGATTGCATTTGGTGGATACATCATTCCTGACATCAGAGGAGGTAGGACTCCTCGTCCTGGATTCATCGCCAATCTAGCTTCCACTTCATCGTACAGTCTTGCACCGTCTGTTGCAGCTTGCAGTGTGGCTGGTCTTTGCAGCTCCAGAAACTTACAGAATTCTTCTTGTAATCCTCTCAGAAACACTCCCTTTTGAATGCCATCATCTAGATTATGGTTAGTCCATCTTTTCAGGATGGATTCCATTCGTGAGACATAAGCTTCTACTCTTTCTCCAAAGGACTGACTTAAATTCATAAATTCCTCTCGCACTTGCTCTTCAAAACCTTCACGCCTGAATTTAGTGAGGAAGGCCAACTTCAGGTCATCCCATGTGCCAAAAGTTCCTACTGCTTGTCTCTCATACCACTCAAATGCCGTTCCCTTGAAAGCGGTGGGGAATATTGCTAGCCAATGCTCAGGGGTTCTGCCATTGTTAGCTACACATGCTACCATAAACTCTACTACATGAAGATCGGGGTCTTCATTGTACTCTCCCTTAAAAATTGGCAATGAGACTACATTTGCTGGCCTATCATCAATATTTCTAGGACGGATTTGGCTTGGAAGTGGAGTTCTCAGCTTTGATTTTTGCCTTCTCTCTTCTCATGTACCTCTGGACTCGTTCTAACGCTTGCCTCTTTATTGCGTCATTCATCAGGGGGTTGGCTCCACTATGTTATTAGTGCTCCATAGAGGGATAACAGAAGGCTTCAGTCTCTGGAGGACTCTCTTGCCAACATTCCTTCTACTTCTTCCTTTTCAATGTCTCTGAATTCTACTTTCATGCCACTACACAGAGGAAGGTATTCGGTTTTGAAGGTGTCAAAATGCATATGTCTAAGCATTGTGGTGGTGCCATCATCATAGTAATGCCAGCTTCTGATGGTTTCAACAGTGTATGTTGTAAAGAACACTCTGTCTACCAACTTCCAGTGGGTTGCCAATTGGACAAACAAAAGATTGTCAGTGCACCAAGCATCCCGTGTATCTTGCTATTGAGCATCCACGAACAAATTCCAACTTTTTTCCTTCTTGTCTTTGTGAACCTCTATAGACCAAGACTCCTGAAGCTTCTTCAAAATCTCCCACTTGATGATGTCTGGAAACTTCTCAATGAATGCCAAATCTTCCATGGATGGTCATTCTCTCTGTTTCTGCTCTTCAGTTTGTTCCCAAATAGTTTGCCACCAAGATGCAAGTTTCTACTGCTTCAATAGGAAGAGGAAACAGTCCACCACATAAAGCATGCATCATGATGGTGATGTGTTTCCGCCATTGTGGGATGAACTTCTTGTGGAAAGTGGCTTTGATTATGAGAAATTCCAACTCTTTAGTGGAAGAAGGAACTTTACAAACATCCATTGAATTTTCCTCTTCTTGGCAATGCCATTTCCTTCATTTTCAGCCTCTTCTGGTGCTTGTTGATGGCAAGTTTCTCCGGCTGCGCACCAAAAACATGGAGCCCCAGCCCCAAGAGGAACACCAAGGAAAAGGGAATTCTCTTGCAAGAAAATCTATCTTGTAGCTTCAACAATCTTTTATTTCATTCCTTTGATCATCAAAACAAAGAAAACAACAATTCTTCATGTAGCATCATAGTAGATATCTCCCACGGATTTGATAGAATCAACCATATTCTCCAACATCCTCACAAAATCCATCAATAGAACAAAGAACATAAGGGAATACACCATCTTTGAATGGAAATACATCACATATTATTCATCTTCAATGTCTTCATAGTTCTCTCTCTCAATCTCTCATATACAGTTACACTATTTTGATAGAATTGACTATCTCTGACTCTCTCTCTCTCTCTCCATCAATAGTACATCATATCCTCACTACAATCACTCGATAATCACTCACAAGAATCCTTCTTAGGTCGTGGATACACCTCCCAAAAGGTATGTCAGATGTGAAGGGGTACCAGAGACATCATAGTGTCCTGTGAGATCTGTCTTCTGTCACTGTCCTTCTGTAACCTTCTGTGAATCTTCTGTAAATCTTCAGTAATTACTTCTTCACTTCAATTAGCTTGGATAGAGCTTCCATTCATCCTTTTCCTAAGACAAAAAAACTTCGCAAAACATCCATACATCCATCATAACACTCAACAGAAATAAACAGAACAGAACCACATAACAACAGAAGTATAGAACCACAGAGCTATAGAAGCAAAGAAGCTACAGAACTTTACAGAAGATCAACAAAACCCATAAAAATCATAACAAAACCAATTCAATCTCTCATGAACCTTTTCAGACATTCTCAATCATCTCTCAAAACATTCATTCAACCATCTCAACTACCAAAATAGAAACAAAACAAAACAAAACAAAAGAAAATCAAGCCTTACAGAACCATACAGAGAGAATTACAGAACTCTTCAGAACAACATATTTCATAAAAAACCAACATAAACCCTTTCAAACATACTAAAACCACTCCAAAAACTTCAAAAAATCTTCAAACTCAAACAATCAACCACCAAAAACAACCATTCAGCAACAAAAACAACAAAAAATCAGCCCAAAAACCAATCATTTCCACACTCAACACAGAAATATAAAGATAAGCTAGAATGAATGAGCATACATCATATGGCATTGAGGATAGTCTTGTTTTTATATTCAATAATACCATTCTATTGAGGAGTGTAGGGAACCATATATTCATGATGAATACCCTGATTATTATAATAATCATCAAAATATTTTGAAATGTATTCTCCACCATTATCACTACAAAGTTTCTTAATGTGACAACCAATATGAAGTTCGACAACTTTTTGATATTGCTTAAAAGACAATAAGGCTTCTAATTTGTGTCACAAGAGAAAAACAATGGTGTATCTTGAAAAGTCATCAATAAAAGTCATGAAATATTGATCTTGAGATTTTGATGGAGAAAAAGATCCACACATACTAGTGCAAATCAGATCAAGAAAATCTTTGGAATGAGTTATGGTGGAAATGGAAAAGGGTTTGTGAAAATGCTTTCTAAGTGTACAATATTCACAAATACCCATGTGAGGACGAGCTTTGAATTCCATACCTTGAACAAGGTCACACCAATAAAGATCGACAACCTTGCACCCTCTCTTATGGGAAGTTAAAAAAATATTTTGCTAACTTGTTCTCAAAGCATGAAGATGATGAGCAAGAGCTTGATGTTGCAACCTCAAGAAGAAGATTGTTAAGCTATTTTGTATGAGAAAATGAGGTTGTTTTGCATCTCAAAATTAAATAATAAACGGATAAATTATTGAGAAACTTGGTAAGCCTTCCGTGATGATCATGCGCTCAAGGGGGTCAGCCATGAATATATGTATATATAATGTGAGTTCAAAATAAGGGGTTTTTAAAACATCACTTTTATACATTTTTTAGATATAGAAGGGTGTCATATAAAGGGATTACTTACAAATCAAATAAAAAAGGGTCGTGTTTTATTCAAGAAAAATTCACAGATTAGGATATTTATAAATAGGCCATGAATGCATGTTATATAGAGGATATATATATAGTGAACCCCCTGAGATCATGTGATGCAATGTTTCCATGGCACCATGAGACTCATATAAGCTGAGAATTTATGTATTAATCTTGCATTGTGTAAAATGGGTTTCTTTGCGAGTTCATGTTTGTTGTTGGCATTTGGCTTTGTGGAAGAGGTGCTTAGAGTGGTGCTACTTATCTTGTATATGGCCCTATAGGGGTTACCTCTTTTTTGGTATCTTTAAAGTCTTGTGTAATATCCCCACCCCGCATACGAATCCCCCCTCTATAGGAACCCCCTCTAAAAACAAATAAAAATTATTGAAATCCCCCCCCCCCTGTGGTTGCGAAACAGGTGACGGGGGAGGAAGAAGGAGATGATGGCGACAAGAAGGATGACATGGAAGAAGAAGAAGTAGATGACATAGAGGAGAAAGACAATGACGACGTGGAGGAAGAAGGAGACGACGCCAGGGAAGACATGCAAGATGACATGGAGTAGGAGTGGAAGATGACATTGATGAAGGAGAAGAAGGTGATGATGTCAAGGGGGAGGCCACATGGCCTACCAACCCTCCCCCTTGGGCATGTCGAGCCCTCGCGGTCACCTGGAGGGGCTAAGAAGCCCCGCCGCCATATGGACGATGACAAGTGGTGGGCAACACCACCTCCTCCCCACTTCCCCTTCGTTATAAACCCCCCCCCCCCCCAATGGAAAGAAAGAAGGGCCTCGATGCTAAATGGGACTACACAAAGAGAGAGAGAGAGAGAGAGAGAGAGAGAGAGAGAGAGAGAGAGAGAGAGAGAGAGAGAGAGAGAGAGAGAGAGAGAGAGAGAGAGAGAGAGAGAGAGAGAGAGAGACCTTCTAAAAGGTTTCTCCCTTTTCCCCTCCTTAGAGGGTGGCCATACATGCTTACCCTTTCCCTCATATCTACAAGCTAGCCTCCCCCAATCATGATAGAAGAGAGTCACCCTAGCATGCCATCTCTCTGACGCGAGAGAGAGAGAGAGAGAGAGAGAGAGAGAGAGAGAGAGAGAGAGAGAGAGAGAGAGAGAGAGAGAGAGAGAGAGAGAGAGAGAGAGAGAGAGAGAGAGAGAGAGAGAGAGAGAGAGACCTTCTAAAAGGTTTCTCCCTTTTCCCCTCCTTAGAGGGTGGCCATACATGCTTACCCTTTCCCTCATATCTACAAGCTAGCCTCCCCCAATCATGATAGAAGAGAGTCACCCTAGCATGCCATCTCTCTGACGCGAGAGAGAGAGAGAGAGAGAGAGAGAGAGAGAGAGAGAGAGAGAGAGAGAGAGAGAGAGAGAGAGAGAGAGAGAGAGAGAGAGAGAGAGAGAGAGAGAGAGAGAGAGAGAGAGAGAGAGAGAGAGAGAGAGAGAGTCATAAGCTAAAAGTATGGCCCCAAAATAAAGGGTGACATATACCAATGGTAATTCTTCATCCAACAATGGAGTCATTGATCAAGGCATTACTATTAATACAAATATAACGTTGAGTATGGATAATTCATCTCTAAATACCCAGGTACTAATTGCCATCTCCGCTATTCATTGAGACATAGGCATGGGCATGGATTCATTTAACAAGTAGCTTGAATTTATTTTTTGATAGTTAATGAACTCATAGGGGGATGGTAGGATAATTATTTTCGTGTTAGGTTCTCGATAACCATAAATGACCTTGCATAGATTTATGCATATGGTGCATTGAGGTTCGCACAAATTATTGTACCCAAATACAATCATGGCATCCTAGTGCTACACAACAAAATCATACATAGTATGAAAAGCATATAAGTTTACCTTGAGGGTTACGTGCATAGATAGTAGATGCATGGGAAAGATTATATGAAACATACATCAATGGTACATGAAATGATCTTTCATTAAAAGTCTTGTATCTATCCTATGAAGGTTTCACCTAAAATAACGGTTAAGGAGTTTACCTTGTGCTACCAAACCATGAGTTGATTACAACTCGCACAATAGTTCGGGAATTATTTAACATCGGAAGATAGTCTTGCATCATTACAAATTTGTCTCACATTCTTTGCCTTATGAGAAAGGAAGATAAAGTCAAGTTAAAATTTTACATAGTATCCCTATTTGATCCCAGGGGGGAGAGCAAATATGCAATGGAAATGTTATCGCAAATTTTCTTGTGATGTTTGGGAAAGAATACCATTGTTTTTGTTGAATTGTTGTTTGAATGATTATTCCAAGTGTTTGTGATTGATGGTAAATTCATGGCAGGGGTCTATGATGACGAATTGCCATGGGGATAAAGGAATGTTTTCTTGGAAAATTATATAAGAGCTAACTACCTTGACTATGCTTGATTCTTAAATGATTTAATTAAGGGAAGGTTCTTTGCATGGGTGGATCACCTCCAAGATCGCACCGTGGATCAACCTGAAAAGGGCACCACTAGATTCATGACCCCAAGGTCGAGTGGTGAGAAGGCCAACCATGGGAATAATGTTTTCACTCCTAGGCAGCTTGCGGGTCAGGTGGAGCTCTAGACATCCCTTGCCAAGTCCAAAATGGAGTTGAGGACCTCTGTGGCCCCAAAGTCTGTGTAACATTGGAAGATCCTATTCTAAATAAAGGATGGAAATTGTGGTGCCATGTGATTTGGACCAGTTACTTCTCCAGAAGGATATGTAAATTCTCCTGTATGGGGAGGGGGCAAAGATTATCTTGAAGATAAATTAAGGAACTTGTTTGCCAAGATGATTGGTTGCTCTATATTTGTTTCTCTACTATAAATTATGCAAACAAACCCTATTTCTTAAAAGGATTAATTAAGGAACATGGATTTAAATGTCACACATAAATGCGTTAGGACATAATTAAATAAGTAAAGAATTCCTATTGAGGGAAGCGGGTGGACAGAACCCTCGTGATGGGGTCCATTCTACAATAGGGTGGTCTGAGAGAACTGGGAGGCTTCTCACCAAGTTTTACCGACATTCGATCCTTAGGAATTGTTAGGTTAGAACCCCAATTCATGCTGTTTTAGGGGACCGGAATGGGACTATGCCCTACCAGAAGAGAGATTGAGTGGCGCATTCCTCTTGTTTCCGATTCTCTTTGAACCAAGTGCCGCATGGGTCTGCTTCGACTTAGTATCTCTACATAAACTAGGATTTTCATGACCACCTAACACTAGAATGTTGTCAGGAGACCTTGACCATTAGGGACTCAAATATCAAGTCAATCCCATTAGGTTCGTCGGCCACCATGAACGTTCTGTTGTGAGGCAGACTCAAGAAACCCTAGGTGACAAACCCTGTAAAATTCCATGGGAGTGCCAGGCAACATCGCTTAGATTCGCTAAAAATGTGCCTTAGGCGGGCACATCACATCTTGCTAGGGCTTTTGTGAGGGCTTGTGGGCTCTTGGTCTACCAAAAATTGTTATCATTTGATGTTGCTTTGGATGGTCTTATGGAGCTCAATTTCATGTTCTCTATTCTCAACTCAATAGAAGTCATTTTGGTGGATTGTGTGCAAATTATTTAGTTTTATAATCAGCTTTTGTGTTTATTTCAATGATAGAAATGTGATTGGCTTGTGGTGAGGTCAAACCTCTTACTTATGGAGGTAACACAATTGGTCTATGGGCTCATGGATACTTGTGATTAGTTATTGCAAGAAGTTGTGATGAAGCGTGCCATATTTCTTGTGATTTGTTTATGATATTTTGGGGCTTTCTAATCCCTAAGGGTGTCTCCCCCACACAAGATGCACCTATTGTATACTAGGAATTTTCTTATCATTCTATTAAGGATATATATCATATGCTTGTGTCCTACACAATAACCCTTGAAGAGTGATAAAAATGATACCCTTAAATAGAAGAAAGATTGTTTGTTTTCCTTTGTCTTGCCTAGTGTGAGTTGTTTTAGACATTGAATCTCATGATATCTCATCCCTTGCTACTGGTATTCAAGGGTAATGCCATGGTTCAATCTTGATTGGTGGTTGGGTGGGTGATTAGGCAAAGTTAGTGGTTGTAAGTGTGGTATTGGTACCCTTTTCCCATTATGCTGCTATCTTATATGAATGAGTTTGGTCTTAAAATATTGAAAGAGGGATGGAGATAAGTGACAACACAATAGGAGCAAGAGTTCAATTACAAAATAGTAATGAACACTCTATTTATGAAGATGATGTGCCTTTATAAAGGCATTACAACTAGTGGTTTTGGAAGGTGCATTTAGTATCTCCAATCACACCTAAATAGTTTTCCCTAGTTAAATGTAGTAGGTGAAAAGTGAGTTCCTATCTACACTTGTTATAGAGAGACTCTCCCTTTATTCATACATAAAAAGTATAGAATAGAACATAATTGTTCCTAATAGCTATGGCCCATCTACAATCCCCTCAGTACATATCATGTGTTTGGATTTAAACCCCCTCTCCCCCGCAATTTAAACTCATGATGTAGACAACTTTATGCATGACCATCTTTTGCAATAGCTTGGTTACCACATTACTTGCAAGGAACATGTGTGCCTCAGAGATGTAAATGGTTTAGTAGACTTGTGCTTCTAGATAATATAATTTTAGCCAAGGCTTATATATGTAAAGTTACAAGGTGTTTATAATTATGATTTGCGAGAATTAAAAAAGAGATTCCACACTTTCTCAAGTACTCCTTCATATGTAGAAATATCAAAAGGAGCCTTCTTTCTCTCTTTTTATTAAAATTCATTAAAAGGCCTTTGTGGCGGGCCCTAACTTTGGCATACAATAGGAAATTTCAAAAGTTTGTTATGGGGGTTGGTTTAGTGAATCAACAAACTAAGTACCCCAACAAACCAACCACTTCTTGGTTGTTAGTAACTAACTCATGTATTTAAGCATGGATTAGCTAAAGAAGGGAGTGAGGGAAAGGTGAGAGTTGAAGCTCTATTTGAAGTATCTTTCTTTTTCCAGTAATTGATATTTTCCCTTTCTAAGCCAATATAATGTGTGTTGTCAAGAGCTTGTTGGATAGTAATTTTATACATAGTTATTGGTGGAGACAATAGGCATCACTCATCATGTTTGGTAATTTGAGAGATGAAATTATGATTTCTTATGAATTTTCCTTTGTACAAACTTCTAGCCTAGATTCCCTTTTGCAATCTTACAGTGTAGCATTGCAGAAACTATCTACAACCAACTAACAAATTTCTACTAATCAAGCCATTCTATCTTTGTTACCCAATCAAGATACCACCACCACCACCACCACCACCACCACCACCTCCACCACCACCACCACCTCCTCCTCCTCCTCCTCCTCCTCCTCCTCCTCCTCCTCCTCCTCCTCCTCCTCCTCCTCCTCTTCTTCTTCAAACCAATATAGGAAGGTTCACCTAGAATCTTTTTCTGTTCGACAAGTTGTAGACATATTATCTTGGTTAGATCCCTTTAAAAATGTTGTAGATTATTATCAATGCTGGCAAGAATGAGAAAATTTCAATGAGGTACAATTTTTTTTTGAAGAAATTGCATCCACATGGTATACTAAACAACTTGATGAGGTAAAACATAATTGGAATTCTTTCAAGGTAGCTATAGGATGAGATTTTCTCATGACATGTAGCAAAAAGAGCTCTCCAACAGCTTAATGAGTGTGAACAAAAGGAGCATGAAACAATTTCTCAACTTGTTGTGCATTTGAAGAAAATTGTGATGAGATTTGATATAAAATTTATAGAGAACATGAAGTTATTTATTTAATGGCCTAGACTAAGACATTATCTTCATAGAGGGTTAAGTTCAAGGTCTTAAGACTTTTGTAGATGATATTTAGATTGCTCAAAGAATTGAAGGAAACCTTCTCAATGAAGAAGGAAGAAAATATTTTCAACAAGAAGAAAAAAAGATAGAGCCAACCTTGATGGTCATTAATCTCCAAAATGCTCAAAGACGATTATTTGCTAAAGATACCCATGGATAGAAAAAGTGTTTCAATTGTAATGTGTGTGATCACATATCCAAGAACTGTTGGAAGCCACAAAGACCAAGAAATGTAATAAAGAAAGTACGTACAAGATGTTTAACTTGAAGAGATTTCATTATCAAAAAAATCCTAAGTGAATGGATGCAAGAAGCAAACCATTGGTACATTCAAGCCTCAACATGAAGTTCTCAAAAGTGAATTGTAAGCACAATTAGTGTGAAAATTAATGGTTTGAATGTAGAAGTATTGTTGAATTCTTGATGTTCTTTTTCTTTTATTAGTTCTAATTTAGCAAGCACAATCAAAGCTTATTGATAGCATGTTCAAGAAATTTCAATAACTTTTGGTGACAATAAACATGTTTATCATACATTTGAAGTTTATAATTTTTGGCAATAAACATGTTTATAATACATTTGAAGTTCTCCATGTCCCCTTTGGAGTAAAAGTGGGATTTTTTCAACATCCCTATTATATCATTCTGTGTGTCGTGTTTTCAATGACTTTGGGATCTGATTGGCTCATCAGGAGGTGTCCATTTGAAATTTAAGATATATGACATTGGATATTCCAATAGGATTGAAACTTCATTTCTTGCAGTTGGGTACTTGGGACCATTTTCAAAATTTACAAACTAATGAGTTAGCAAGGATGGTACTACAAGAACAACAACAACAACAAATTATAGAGGATTTGCTAAAGCAATTTGGAAATCTAATTCATGATAAATGAGTCTTTTCAATTATATCGGTTGATGTAAAACATGAGATGAAAATGGATCACAAACCCATTAAAGTTGCAAAAAGATGTTCCCCAACGAAAAATCAAATAATAAATAAAGTAGTTAATGATATGCTACAAAAGGGAATTATTCAACACTCCAACAGTCCTTGGGCATCCAAACCTCATCTAGTAAATAAGGACAATGGCAAATATAGGTTTTTTGTAGATCTTTTGCATTTAAATAAGATCACTACACATAATATTTTTCCAATGCTTTGCGGACTTAGACAACAACGACACTTATCAAATTTCTACATACATTCTCAATGTTGCTTGAGCACGAGATGTCTTTCTAGTTATAGAAAAGGCTTTCCAACTAGTTTGGTGGATTTAGTGTAGGCTAAAGAATGTGTTCTATGAGTTGAAGTAAGTACAAGATTGGAGAGTACCTTCTCAACCTTGGCTTTTATGTTTCTGATGCTAATCACTCACTTTATGTGAGAAAAGGAGATATAGGCTTGGTCATCACGGTCATCTATGTGGATAACTTGATTATTACATGTAACAATGACAATGGGATTGCTGAAGTTAAGGAACTTTTGAAGAGGAAGTTTGAGATGAAAGATTTGGGTGAGCTAAGGTACTTTCTTGTTATTGAGGTGATCATATATGATGATGGTATATGGCTATTCGAAAGGCAATATGGCTTGGATATATTATCCAAGTATGGTATGGCAACATGTGCTTAAGCCTTTTTTGGTGCCATTGTAGCAAAATGTGTAGTTGAGTATTGATGTTGGGGATAAGATAGAAGATCCTACTATGTTCAAGAGGATAGTAGGGAGTTTGATTTATATGACTATCACAAGGCTAGAATTGAGTTATGATATTGGCCTTATAGTCAATTTATGCAAATACCTAGAAAGACTCATTTGAATGCAAGTAGATACAGATTGAGGTATGTGAAGTCCACTTTATATTATGGAAGTTTTGACAATGTAGGTAAGGATATACATGTGTTGGGATACATAAATTCAAATTGGGTTCGTTGCATACTTGACAAAAGATCTACCATCACATTCATGTTTTCCTTTGGTAGTTCAAATTGGGTTGGTTGCATACTTGACAGAAGATCTACCATCACATTCATGTTTTCCTTTGGTAGTGCAATGGTTACATAGAGCAGAAAAAGACAACCTATAGTTGCTTTATCAAGTACATACGCTAAGTATAGAGGTGCTACTATTGTAACATGGAGGTGGTATGGTTGCAAAAGTTATTGGCTGATTTGGATTTGCAGGGAGATGGTCGAGTTGTCATTCATTATGATAACATGAGCAACATATAGCTACCTAGGAACCCAATGTTCCATGGTAGGACAAGACACATTGATGTGCATTACCACTTTATGAGAGAGAAGATACTTGTAGGAGAGATTGACTTGGTCACGTTGGATTAGATAGATGACATTCTCACAAAATCATTAGGTGT
The DNA here is from genome assembly GCF_053477565.2 of Lygodium microphyllum. Taxonomy (NCBI): domain Eukaryota; kingdom Viridiplantae; phylum Streptophyta; class Polypodiopsida; order Schizaeales; family Lygodiaceae; genus Lygodium; species Lygodium microphyllum. The sequence goes on from NC_141145.1 coordinate 5,103,702, forward strand.
AGAGAAGTTTCAAAAATTTCAAATCTTACTTGGAGTTGTAGAGATATAGTTGAGCTTGACGGGGAGTGTTGAGATGGCAAGCTCAACATGTGTAAACATTGATGATGCACCTCTTGATTAGATGGGTCTACACATCTACACTTAGCATTTTGGTGGTCATTATGGTCCTCATATGGCCACTTCCTTATTACTTATTATATTTATTTTGCTACACCTACCTACAATTGGCATAGTTATAGTGACAATCGATTAGTATAGTCAGTTGTGCATTGTTTGACTTAGTTGGCCACTTTCCTTTATGTTGTATCTTATCTATACTTTGTGTACATTGTATTGTGGATGGAATAAGAAGAAAAATCTAGCAAGAAAAACGTATTTTCCTCCATCTCTCTTCTTATGTTCTTGAGTGAGTTTCCTCTTGTGTGTATGGTGCATGTTTTGTGCAGCAACTCAATCAAGTCCCCCCACCATGTGATTCTTGACATGGCTATATGAATGAGGGATGTCATGCACGATAAGTACCTTATGATATAGGTGGATATTAAAATTCATATGCGTGCTCGAAGATATTCATGACTTGGGTGTTTGACTCTAGTTGGAGGTCGCTTATGCACAGTTTTGGTTGGGTAGGTTATGATCATATTGGTCTTTGATCCGCATGACGATGTAGGTTTGGAAAGGTTGGATCTCACGATGCTATGCATCCACTTGTGAAAAACATAGGAAGAAATCTAAAGCTTTCTACTCGTGATACTTTGAGCTGGAGGTATAGAAGGAACCCTTAGATGTTCTTGTTGGAGTTGTTTCCATGCATCAGTGTGATCTAATGTAATATGAGAAGGAAGCTATGTTTATCACTGACTTGTTATACATTGTCAAACATTATTCTTGATGAGTTGATATGAGTTTGAGTAAAGTTGGGTAGAGTTGAGGGATAATTGCCATGCGTCTTCATTTGTGTTTGAGTTTTGAGTTCAAAGGTATTGTATTTCAATTTGAGTTTGCTTGTTTTAAAAGTGTTTGAAACTTGGTGGTTCCATATCTTCTCTCTTTCTTTCATCTTTGACTTAATGTACCTTCTTCACAAGACCTTGCCTCTTTGGGTTCCTCACGTGCAACTATGTGTGATATTTTGGTAAACCCTACATGAACAGTTGGAGTGAAGGTTTAGTTATGGCAGGTTCTATAGATGCAAATATGTTTTCTTTACAAGATGTGCAACATGTATTAGGTTACAATTTGTAGATACTTGAGCTTGGATATGGAGATTTGGATTTTGTAAGGAATCTTTTGGATTCATGCAAGAGGGTGGTTGAATTGTGCAAGAAACAATATGTAAAGTTATAAGAGGGTGCAAAAAGAATACTGGAGCAAGATGAAATAAGGATGGAGGAAGAGGATGGTAAAAGGATAGAGGAGGCATGATAGGATTTTCCTCAGACTACACTACTTATTACCGACGTTGAGATCAGCCATACAAAGGCCTATGCTAAGATTACTGAGGTTGTGATTAGCCATACAATGGGTGCCTTGAAAAGCATGAAGTTGATAAGACAAAATTTGCATGTGCGCACTTGTGAGTGCTTATGAGGCATATGATGCTCATGTATTACTTGATGTAGTGAATCAAAGAGAGATCAAAGAATTGATGCATACACATGATACGCAAGACACACTTGTAGTCCATGAGAAGGTTCAAGAGCTAGAGGATATGCATACATGGAATGATAAATGTGATGCTACAAAGTTTGAGATGTTTTGTATGATTTGGCATATGAAAGTACGATCTCTTTTTATGCCTTGGCAGGAAATCGAAAACACGTTGAATGTCTTGATGCCTTTAGTGATGCTTTGGTTGATTTGGATGTGGAAAGTGAGAGTCAACAAGAGCGGCTTTTAGTTCCATAGATTAAAGGTGAACAAGAATATTCTTTGTAGATGGGCATATCGCAAGCATCTATATGGAGGTCAAAAGTCTCAAGTGTATGAAACCCACACAAGTCCTAAGGATTCAAGAGGGGGTGCTTGGTGTGGGACTCTAGATGTAAATATGTCTATTTTTCCAACCTATGATACAACTAGACACTTGATTATGTGCATGTTTGGAGAGGAGTTGGATATATGGGTGTTTGACCCAAGTGGTTGCATAGGTGGCATATTTGAAGGATGTGCAAATTCGAATGGGGTGGATATCATGTGGATTATCATCCTCCATGTGAAACCTCCAAATGCATCATATGTTGGGTCAATTACAAGATAATGGAAATATCACGATAATTACATTAGAAACATCCTGGTGTTTAATGATAACGATAGACATTTAAATCTAATTAATTCTTAGTAAAACCTTAGCTTTATAGGCTAAAGCCATTGTAGCATTTAGGAGGCTATTTTTGGGAACACAAAGAGAATAGATGCATGTAGTAGCAGAAAAGAAAGGGGAAAGCTAAGGCTCATATTGCACGTGAAAAAAGCAATGTTAGAGAGAAAGAGAGCTTTATGGAAAGAAGTGCTGATTAAGATAGTCAAAGGGAGAGCGACTAATCGTATAAGCAATGAAGTGGTCATGTTTTATGTTTAAAGATGATACTCATCATCAATTTGAGGAAACTTGGATTGCTATTACAGTTGCATATGGTGGATTTAGAAGAAGCTCTGATGTATGAAGCACTAAATGGGGATAATACTATAATTGGATGATGGAATCAATGGCCATGGAAGAAGAATGAATCCACCATCCCCAACAATATACTTGGGGAATGTAAGACTATGATAATCAAAGAGAGTGCCTATCAATCTTTGTCGGCCTTGGTAGTGGTAATAAAACCCAAAGTTTTTCAAAAGCTTGCAGACATTAGTAAAACATGGACACCCAACATTAACATAAAGGAATTTCATGTTGATGTCACATATGTCTTGAATTATCATGATGTTCATGTAGTAGCGATGAAACCAAAGGCTCATTTGGAGGAAAAATCATATTAATATGAGTGCAATCTAGGGCCCCCTAGCAATCGGAGAGGCCTCGGTGAGATCTAGATCCATCCTTAACTTTGTAGAGTGGAAGGCCACTAAATGGAGTGGGTCCCACACTACATGTTGGCATCCACCACCTCTTGGAAGAACGTGGAGCAAGTGTAGCCAAATGTGCTGGCTATGTGATCATGGATGTTGTTATAAGTAAGCATGACGAACTATGACAAAATCTTCTTTACTTTGAAGCCACAATAGGCCTGCAACCTCCAACTTGTGCTATGGAACATGGGGAATTAGAAACTTTTCTTGTTGAACAAGATAGACAAGGCCATAACAGGCAATGATATAGCCAAATTGCTGATTAAGTCAGTGTAGACCCATTGGAAGACATCAAGGTCATGAGTGGACTTGCACAAATGCTTGGCTCCATGGCTTTCATTTGGGAGTTCATGCTAGATATTAAGGCCTCTACAATGTGTGCATCATAGAAAAAAGGGGAGATCATGCTTGCCAAAGTTACACAACAAGAATTGGTGGAGCTCGTCCTAGGCATGGACATTGGTTGCTCTTTAGTGCTATCTAGGACAATGATTTTAGAGTCACCACCCAAATCTTCCATGCTACGTTCACTTATGTTAAGCTGATTAGCTATATCCCCAAGGGCTTAATGGAGGACATCATGGTAGGAAGATTAGCCAAGTCAAATCTGAATGAATTTTGGCTTAAGGCTATCACAAAATCCACCATAAGTATTAGTAAAGTTTGATTATTCTATTGTATTACAGAATTTTTCACACCAATGAGGACTCCAAAATGACAAATATACACGTATTCCAAAATGCAATTTTATTTCGAGAATGTGAGATAAGCCTTTAATATACAAAAATGATAGATTACTCTAACACATATTTCCTTCTTTAACAAACACAACGAACAAATCACTTGAATGCAAGAAGATTCTTACACTTTTATTGTAACTGGAAATACTAGTTTCTTACGAACACAAGTACAAGCATCACAGTTTAAATCCTCTTCTGGAGAGTGACTGAAGTGTTAACACTCTTAACAATAATGTTTTTATTACCTAGATGCGCTATTGGAGTGTGAGTGCACGTGTCAAATAGCAAAGACTAGGTAGTGTCTATGCTTGTACTATTGTGAATTAGTGTGAGCCCCTCCAACGCAACACAAGTATACAATACCACAAAGTTTAAATCCATTCGTAGAATGTGATGCAAGCCTTTAATAGACATAACAATGGATCTTTTATAGCTTAGACTTACTATTGGAATGCAAATGCAAGTCTTGAGTACTAGCAATAGAAAATCCAAGATAATTGTATGCTTGTATTATGAAAGAAAGTGCAAGCCTCTAATACAACATAACACAAATGAATAATCCTAATATCCTATTTCTAGAGTGCGAGGCATGTCTCTAATCCACACATATACAAAGGGAGACTAAAATTATAAAAATACTTTTAAAGTATGAGGGAGACCTCTAGCACAACAAAAGTATTTAAAATAGAAAATGATTTATAAATTATATTTTAAAATTAAAATAAAATTATCCCTAAAAATGTACCTATGGACTACCATTAGTTGAGTCGGAGGCGAAGCAGAAAATGAAGAAACTAGTCAAAGGCTTTCAAAATGAATAAAATGTTTTGAAACCTTCATTTATGTACTTAAATTTTTGTTTGTAAGTTTTACAATCAAAAGCTTTTGATCACTACTCCAATAAAAGATGATAATGATGATTGTAGTCTTTGTTGAGATGTAGAGAGAGAAGATATGTAGAGACTCGAGAGGGAGAGAAGAAACACACCATGTAGACTCCCGAGGACTATTTCATATTAATCACGTCAATCTACACATATATATGCTCAAACAAAGGTCTCCAGTTTTTGCAGATGAAAAAACCCTTGGGGAGCACAAGGGAAAAACCCCAACTCCTAGATACAAATTCACAACCATGATCAAGAAGGATTATTTTGTGTATGTAAAGTGAATCTGTGCATGTGAAGTGAATTTGAATATTTATTTACAAAGATGACCAAGACTTCTGAGATGTATATGCATGTGTGAAGTATATGGTGCCTACAAAGAGTATGTACAATGGCACTACAATGTCGTAGTAGATTAATTCCCAAAGATTGAAGTTGAGACAACACCAAGTTCCAAGTCTAGCAAAGTAAAGCATACTTCATTGAGTCCTTTAATGAATATATATGCAATCATCTTATCACTTGGACAATGTCCAATCATGATCATGCCTTTCTTTACTTCATACCAAACGTAATGATAATGCATTGCAATATGCTTAGACTTGTTATGTTGAGCATAGTCTTTAGCAAGACTAATGGCACTTTGGTTATCACATCGAAATGGTATGATGGAGCGAGGACGATGGCCAATATCTGATAGAACTTGTTGAAGCCATACTAACTCTCGAGCCGCTAAAGATGCAGCTACATATTCAGCCTTTGTAGTGGAAACAACAACACAATGTTATTTCTTGCTACTGTAAGAAACATGACAACCATTGATAAAGAAACAAATTCTACTTATAAAATGCATAGATAAGTGAGAGCTTGCCCAATCTACATCTGTATAACCCAAAAGGTGAAGTGAGCACATAGAATTAGAGTTTTGTTGGCGTCGATATACCAACCCAAAATCTTTAGTGCCTTTCAAATACTTCAAAAATCATTTGGCTACAGTCCAATGTTTAAGGCATTGAGAACTAAGATGTTGTCTGGTGCAGAAAGTGAGAGTTTTTGGTAGAGCTCATAAGACAAGGAGTACTAGTAGGATATTCAGAATCCAAACCAAACTTCTAAATAATATTGTCAATGAACTTTATTTGACATAGTATTAAAACGCCCTTTTTTTGATAGCGTCGAATTTGAATACCAAGACATGAGTGCATTTCTGCAAGATCCACCATATCAAATGCAAAAGATAAAACCTTCTTTACTTGTTGAAGGAAGTTGAGATTATCAATTGGAAGATCAACATAGAGATCAATGCCATGGTCATCATTAGCAATAATAGGTACAAGTTATGAATTGTGATTTGAAGAGTCAATATTATCTTGTGTAGGAGGTTCATCATCATATAGAAAAGGAAAAGCAACGAGTAATGACTTCTTTTCATCAACGTCCTCTAATGACCATATGACCATGTCCTCCCAATGTCCTCATGAGACCATGTGTTGCTCATAAGTTTCTCATTGAAAATAGCATCATGACTTATGATAACCTTCTTGGAGGATGGATCATAAAACTTGTACCCCCTTGGAAATTTTGAATATCCAATGGAATCAAGTTTTCTATGAGTCTCTTTGGGTACGTAAATATAAGCAATACATCCAAAGGTTCAAAAATATGAAATAGAAGGAGTTTCACCTGTCTAAGTAGTAATCACTATTTTACAAGGAGAAAGAGAAAGATGATTTTGGACAAATACTATTGTTAAAACCGCTTCAATCTAGAAACATTTAGATAAGCTAGAATGAATGAGCATACATCACACAACATTGAGGATAGTCCTGTTTTTATGCTCAGTAACACCATTCTATTGAGGAGAGCAGGGAACCATATATTAATGATGAATACCTTGATTATTACAATAATAATCAAAATCAGTATTCTCCATCATTATCACTGTGAAGTTTCTTGATATGATGACCAATACGAAGTTTGGCATCTTTTTTATATTTCTTAAAAGATAATAAAACTGAATCTGATTTGTGTCACAAGAGAAAAACAGTGGTGTATCTTGAAAAGTCGTCAATAAAAGTCATGAAATACTGATATTGAGATTTTGATGGAGAAAAAGGTCAATAAATATTAGTGTGAATAAGATTATCTTTAGAATGAGTTGTTGTAGAAATTGAAAACAGTTTTTGAAAATGCTTTCTAAGTGCACAATATTCACAAATACCCATGTGAGAATGAGCTTTGAATTCCATACCTTGAACAAGGTCACGTTGATAAAGATCGACAAGATTAGAAAAATCAAAATGAACAAAGTGATGATGTTATATTTTATTGTTAAGATCACCATGAGATGTAACAACATTTGTAATATCTTCATTTAAAGATAACTCGAAAAGATTACCATTTTGAGGAGCGGCACCTATGGTTTTCCATCTTTCTCAATGCCATACTTGATATGGTCAAAACCAACAAAGAGACCAAGATCCACAAGCCTTGCAACTAAAATAAGATTCCTTTGTAGATCTAGGATGTGTAAAACTCCACACAGAACTCTTGCTGACGATAGAGTACCGAGATATAAATCACCTATAACTTTGACTTGACAGGTTGTGTCATCAACAAGATAAACCAATTTCTTGACAAGAATAGAATGATAATTATGTAACCATTGGGATTAATATGTCATGTATCCTGTAGCACTAGAATCAATAATAAAAAGAGATCCATCACACAAACATGAAGTATCCTTTCCAAAGAGATATAATAACTCACATAATTTGCTTCTTCAATAGTGTTGTCATGTGTAGCAACATATGCTCTATTACGATCTAAATAAAAATGCCTCTTGAAATATAGATGGGTTTGATAATCACTCTTTTTGTAGTAGTCATAAGGAGAATAATCTGTGGATAAACATGTTGTTTATTAGTAATACCATATTCTTTCTCATATTATTTTACCTGAAAATCATTTGTACTGTGATAATTTCTATTACAATAAGAATAACGTCTATTAAAAAACTTGCTATGAGAGAAGTTACCGCCACGATGACTCCTATGTATAAAGCGTGGAGAGGAATATCTTCGAGAAAGTAAAGCTTGATTGATTTTTTTTTACTATGTCCTCTCGTAAGATCATAGTTGTTTCTTGATTTATGCATCGTCGTTCATTTCATTGTGAACATTCAATCAGAGATATCCAAGCTTGATCAAAATTGCTCCCAACTTTGTTAGATAATATGGTAATAATATTATCATAAGTAATCCTTTTTACAGTGTCAAGAAGTTGTGTTACCAATTGCTTTCATGGAATGGCATCACCAACAGGCAGCAAGTTGATTGATAATGTTCTTGAATGATTCGATACGTGTTGTTATAGAAGTTTCGATGTTGTATAGTAACTTAGTCAGCTCTCATCGTACACTACTGCAAATTATTATAGCAAGCATATATCTCCAGACTATTGTGATGTATTTTTCATGCTTAATCATCTTGGTTTGATGTACTTTTGATGGTACTTGGTGGGCAGCATCATTAGATACTCGTTTCTCGCCATTTTTCCTTGGTTTTGGTGGTTTTTTGTCACTTTCTATAGTTTACAGCAAGCAATTTTGAACTATCTGCACTGTTTTAGCTTACAATATGGCATCTTCTTCCAATGACAGTGCTATCTTCAACATCAATAAGCTTGATTGTATGAATTATGCCTATTGGAAGAGCCAAGTTTGGCAGGGATTGGTGTGCCAAGCAAAGTCCTGCAAGTCAAATGTATTAGCTGAAATAGCTTATGGATCTCCGCATGAAAGAGAATGTAACCATGTTAGCTCATCTACACTAATTTCATGCTATTCTTAAGAACTTCGGTTTGTAGGGCATTTATTTCAAAGAGGATATCACTCTATTGTTCTTTTTTGGAACGCTTAATGAGTCTTGGGATGTATTCCGCACTACCTTATGTGCTTCTGCCACTACTCTGAAGCTATCTAATGTTGAGAGCTCTCTTCTGTAGAAAGAAATAAATCGTAAGACTTTGGATACCTCATGTGTGTCTCATGCTTTGACCATTAGAGGTAGAAATGATAGAAATGAAAAGAATGATCGTGATAGTGGTTGTGGATGGGATTTGCAAAAATCTTGGTCCAAGTCTTGTGGAAATTCACGCACCAAATCCTGTGGTAGGAATGCCAATTTGACATGTCATCATTGTGGAAAGAAAGGCCACATAAGGCCACAGTTTCATGAACTATGCAATGAAAGGCGCACAGAGAAGGGAAAAGAGAAAGTGTAAGATAAGTCTTCTGACTATAGCATAGTACCTACTAAGTCGAGTGTTAAGATTGAAGAGCTCAATGTTATGCAGCCCGAGGATTTTGATGGGGATTATATCCTTGTACAAGCTTCATCTAGTGTTTCACAGATGACAAAGATACACTTTATGTATGTACAGTGTTGGCTCTTAGAATCAGGTGCATCGTTTCAAGTGACATCTTGCCAAGAGTGGTTTCATTCATACCATTCTATTTCGGGTTCTCTACACTTGGGTGATGACAGGTCTCTTGAGATTGTTGGCATTGGTGATGTTAGGTTGCAATATCCTTCTGATAGAAGTTTTGTTATGCACAATGTATGTCATGTACCTACATTGACATGTAGTCTCATGTCCGTTGGACAACTTGATGGCACAGGATATCATGTATCTTTTGGAGACTCTACATGGTTGTGCTTGTGAGAGGTGCCAAGGCTAGCAGCCTCTGCCCCTTAGTTGTTACTAGATCTACAGTTGATCATGCTTTGTCTATGGGGTCTCTACCTCATGTATCTCTTTGGCATGCTCATTTGGGGCACATGTTCATTAAGGGAATGGAGTTGTTTGCGTGACAGTTTGTTTTGTTATTTCGTAGTTGGATTTATTGTGTTTGTTTAGCCTAGGATTTTCTTCGATCATTTTGTTTGATTTGTTGAGTGTGAAACTTGATAGCCTTGGTCGAGCTTGGTATTTTTTTGAACAGGATGAAGCTTGTGTTTGTCAATAGCTACTGAACATTGAGGAGATAGGTATATTTTCTTGTCAAGACTCTTGCACATCACGGGGATAATGGGTTCACGAGCAGTTCACATTGCACTTGTTGATGCACTGCACTCGGGGGTTGTCTCCTGTTCTTATCAAATACTTCCATGCCATGGATTGGGATTATGCACATTTTGCACCATGGTTGAGCACTAGCACGGCATGAGGTCCACTGCAGCTATATGCAGTAAATTTTAGATGCACGCGCACATGAGTGAGCACCTGTCATTGAGCACGCACATTTCTTGCATACACCATTTGGGATGTTCATCACAAAGTTAGGAACCTCTGGTTAAGAGTGTAAGGTGGTTGGGTGAGTTCGAGGGTCGTGAAGGACGCCATCAATTGTGAGAAGGGTTGTTCATATTTGGTCAACATCTTGAGGACCATCAAATTCTAGAGTGATCGTGAGATTTTGGATGGGTGGAGCGGAGTATATCATATCTTTTTTATGAGAGTTGAGAGGTGAGGATAAGGAATTTTAAATTAACAAGGAATTTTGTTTGCATTTTGCATGACGCACAATCACATCTAGATAGGCTAGGCACAGTTCTTCAATGCATACATATTTTTGCGTGTAGCATCGATTGATTGGTTGCATATCATGGATCCAACATTGCATATTTTTCCAAATCATGAAAGACTGGACACGGTGTTCATTTCATAGCATATTCTTGCTAGGGCACACTGCATAAAAAAACAGGTTCATATCCAGAGAATATTTTGAAGACTCAAGGATCAACGAAAAGATCGTACATTTTACATCATCAGCGAGTATTTCTTGAAGAAAAAGAGGACATGTATGGTGAAAGTGTGTGCAATTACAAGCACAATAGGCCAAGGAAGGGAATAAGTCATCCAAGATAAAAGATGGAGAAAAATGATACAATTTACAAACATCAATATTTTTGCTCATTTTTGATCGAATTTCGTAATTTTGTCTGTATAAACTTGTTGACCAGATGTGTTCCAATTGTTTTGAGTACCCGAACAACTATATTCGGAGTTCACATGACAAAGTTATTATCCAAACAAGTTACAAACATGCATAAAGCAGAAAAAACGAAAATAGTGAAAAGCAGTAGAAAAGCAAAAGCCAAAAGCTGAAAGCAAAAAGCCTAATGTGTGTGAGTGTGGATAGAAAACTATCTAAGGAGAGGAGATTGAAGAGTTAAGGGCCTTCCCCCTTGATTACAATTGTATTTTATGAGAGAGGAGAGTGGAGGGTCGCATGCTAGAGCGAGCTCTTGTCATGCCAATTTGGAATTTGGAAGGTACGAGAATATATTTCTCTTGGTTTGCTTTCGAATTATTGGTATTTCCATTGTGTGGTTGTGTGATGCTCTACCCACATACGGGTTTTAAATTTTTTGTGAGCTATAAGAGGCATTGTTTTTAGTCTTGTTTTGTGGTGTTTTATCAAATATTTGAATTTTTCAAGTTGTGTTGTGTATCCAACAAAGTCAATTATCCCAACCGGCACTCCTTAACGTCTCGTTATAGGGTTGTGAGAGAGGCTTGCTCTCGATCACCGCTCGCGTAACACCGGCATACAAGGCTAGATTAGTAGTGTAATGAACGAGGATCACGGGAACATGGCATGGAAGATTACTAGTCACACTGACGATATATAAGGTGTAAGAGAGTATTTTGAGGCATGACAAAAATTATCAAGAAACTCTCTTTTCACCTTCTCAAGCTTCCATGGCTTCTTCTTCTTCCTTCTCTTTTTCTTCCTTTCTTCCTCTTTCTCTCTCTTCTTCTGGCCTTTCTCTCTCCTCTCCCTCTTCTTCTGCAGCCCTTCTATCTCTCCTTCCCCTTAGTTAGGACAGTTAGGTCTCTTTCATTACAAGTGGTATCAGAGCTTTGTCCTTGATCCTTCTATTTTCCCATAGATATAGGGCTCTCACACTTTCCCACAGTTAGAAAACTCCAGCTACATCTCTTTCATTGGTACACAGGAGTACTCAGGCAGGCTGACACCCCTCTTGAAGACTATGGCAGCCTTTCTTGGAGCTTTCCCAAGAACCATGGACAAATCTGGAGGCGAGCAGAAAAATTTGACAGGTCGTCACAATTTTCATGCAAGTTTTTTTAGGGTTTTGGGCAAAAAGGAGGGCAGCACAGTTAGAGAAGGCCAAAAACTCAGTTACTTTTCAAGAAGACATTTTCTCTCCTCCTTTCCCCAAGCTGCCATGGAAGCTCCAACCCAAGAACCTCAGAAATCTTGCTTCCCCCCTCTTCCCGAGTAAGAATGGTTAATCCCAATGCCTTCCCTTCAGCTGGAGCAGCATATAGAGCAGCAATAAGCTTGATCTACCCTGGCCTGTAGCCCTAGGAGCAACCTTGAAATTTGCGGTGCAAAAAATGGGCTGCTTCTTGGCCTGCTGTGGACAGCCCCCCAGCCCTCCTCTCCTTCCTGACCTCACTCCTGGCTCTTGGCAACCTTCTTGGGCAACATTAGAGGCATCTTCCTCAGCTCTTGGACTCCCCTTATCAAGCTCAGAAATCTTGAAGATTTTGGTCTTTTCTTGGTCCCCGGGAGTCCCTCTTCAAGCCTAGCTCAAGATTTCAGTCATCAAGAAGCACGGGAAGAAGATTACAAGCAAGATTTGAAGGCATACACTTGTGGGCAGCCATGGCTATGGAGTAGAACTTCAATTTCAGCAAGAACTCTTCATGGGAAGGCCTTGAGCTATCCTGCCTTGACTTCACCTTTTTTTGACAGAGCACAACCATTTTGGAGCTATGGAGCATGTGGGATCAAAGTGGAGCTCTCATGAAGGACTGAGGTGGCATTAGTGGCTGCCTTCTTCTCCAAAAGACTCAAGGTAACCGATTCTTGGCTCTCATTCTCTCCATTTAAGCCTCTTGTTGAATCCCATCCACTTGTTTGAGAGAATGTATGAGTCCAAGTAGATAATAGGAGTCCCAGACATTGAATGCATGTTGAATATTAATCTCAGTCATTTCCCTTTGATCTTATGGCACTGAAATGGATTTTACTCATGCTGAAGCTTCATTGTGATTATATTTTTGCTTACCCATAACCCGTTTGGCTTCTTGTGAATTGGCTGAGCCAAGAAGTGATTTAAAAAATCCATTGTATAAGGGTGAGTAGGCAGTGAGTCACTACCAGTAAGCTCTCTATCCATATTCCCCATTCCAATTCCATGCACTTCATGAAAAGTCCAAAATTTTGATTCCTGAAATGCATCTCATGCTAGGTGTTTACTTAATAAATTTTTGCCATGTATATTCTGGGTGAGAAAAAGCCCGATGCCAGGCGAGGTGGCAAGACAAAAGAGGGGTGACCCCCCTTGCCATCAAAGACCCTGAAGGGGTGCACAACCCGGCCCGGGGGAAACTTTGCCCACCTCCCGTTGATCCGGAGCCCAAAAAATTATTGCAGGTGCAAGTACATTTGATGGAATAGTCTGAACCCTCATCATTTGAGTCTACAAGCCCGTACATGCATTGGTAATATCACGAACCACTTGGTAATTTATGGTGGATGCAATGCAGGAAGGGCAGGGTATGCAATTATGGAAATGGTCTTAGCAATGACCTATGGATGCAAAGGATGTATGGCTTTATGTGGCATTGAGAGCCACTATTGAGGCCTTGGATGTCTAGGATAAGACCCTCACCATTGGGATAAGGCATGCTCCTTGATGACTGGGATAAGGCCCTCACCATTGGGATAAGGCATGCTCCTTAATGACTGGGATAAGACCCTCACCATTGGGATAAGGCATGCTCCTTGAGGGAGTTTTTGAAGGGTATTGCAGATAGCCAGTCCTACACAGTCAGCCCGCAAAAGCTGATTAAAGCAAAACCTTCTTGTGTGATTGAGTACGGACTCTATAGCTTGATTCGAAGAGGGAATCTTCCCCTTTGATCTGAACTAGAAACTCCCCATTCCGCCTTACGGTTTGGGAGATACACTCAGTTTTGTGCTCAAAGGTACTGTGGGACAAGCAACAGTCCTACACACTCAGCCCGTAAAAGTTGATTACAACAAAGATTTCTTTGTGATTGAGTGTGGGCTCTATATCTTGATTCGAAGAGGGCATCTTCCCCTTCGATCTGAACTAAAAGCCTCCCCATTCCGCCCTACGGTTTGGGAGATACACTCAGTTTTGTGCCCAGAGGTACTGTGGGACAGGCAGCAGTGCTACACAGTCAGCCCACAAAAAGTAATTACAGTAAAGCCCTAATCATTTACTGTCAGAGATATTTTTGTATAGCCTCGTAGAGGGATCGAGAGTTTTCATTTGAATCAAAAAGTTTGGTGATCGGAGTTCCCTAGCTTAAGATATCGTCATTTTTGTAACAAGGGGTCTGGTGGACTGCACTTGGGATGGCAGGCCACAAGGATAAAGCAAAGACCCAGGATGAATTTCAGCGTGAAATAAGGGACTCCCGTGCCTCAATGAACGATCCTAGCTCAGCCCAAGAGGATCGTGAAGACATGTTTGAAGAGGGTGCCCCCGAGATAGATCGCTTATCTCTGCTCAACCAAACCTTATGCCAACATGAGACCCATCATGCTGAATGACATTGAGAGATGGAGCAACACCATAGGGAGATGGAAACCCGCCAAGATCACTGTCATTCCGAGATGATGGCCAAAATGGACCTACTCATAGAGCGCATGGGCGCCCTCATCCCTACCATTGCCCCCCTTAGATCGACCCAAGGAGTATGTCCCTCCCCGTGAGGCTAAACCCCCCCTCCCATTGGAGACCGGGCATAGCCCACAAGGTCTCGGTGGTACCCATGGCATTCCCCATAGCACTTATGAGATAGGTGAGCCCTCCACTCAACATGATGAACCCCTCCTTCCCTCCCCCGTTACAAATCCTTCAAGCCCATCATTGCACCCCAACTCCCCTGTAACGGAAGCTACTTGCACACTCAAGGGAATGGCTCCAATGCAAATCTTGGGAAGCATGGAATGCACAGAGTGCATGGGCAGCATGCATATGGCAATGGGCAGCATGCACATGACAATGGGCAGCATGCATATGGCAATGGGCAACATGCACATGGCAATGGGCAACATGCACATGGCAATGGGCAGCATGCATATGGCAATGGGCAACATGCATATGGTAATGGGCAGCATGGACATTTTGGTCAGCAAGGTCCTAATGGGAAATTTGGTACTCATGTAATGCAAGGGCAGCATGGCCCCCATGGAAATTTTGGACAGACGGGGATTGGACAGCAAGGCATGTATGGGCAGCATGTAGCACATGGCATTCATGGGAAGCAAGGCCCAAATGAGCTGCGTGATAAGATTGTGTTTACTAAATTCAATGGGCAGTCCTCATCCCCAGCTGAACTAGAGGAATGGACCTCTAAATTGGAAGCCTATTCTCTCATCTACCCCTGTATCCATGAGGCAAAGATCATTTTTGCCTCCCTTCATTTAGAAGGTTTTGCCCACACATGGTAGAGATTCGTTCAAAGAGAAAATCAGCAGTTTCGTGATTCGGAAGAGTTCAAGATGCATATAATCCAAGTTTTTGTCTCCCCGGTGGAAGAAGAATGCTTGGCTAGACAATGATATTAGTTTGATAAGTGAAATCTCATCGGGAGGGAGTACACCAATCAATTTATGAACCTATCCATGTATGTTGAGGTAGTCAGTGATGAGGCCAAATTACATAAATACATTTATGGGCTAGATGCGCATCTCTCAACTAATGTAATGGCTCAAAAGCCAACCATCCTATTTGCAGCCATAGAATTGGCTGAACGCTATGGTCAAAAATACTGCCGCAATGAGGGCATGCAGCCCATTGCAGGACAATAGATATACCCTATCAGGCAACCCCCATATGCTAATAATTATTGCATCAACAATGCAGGAAATGGTAGCCCCAAAATTCCTACTTACCCCACTTTTAATGCTGAAAGGAAATATGGCAATTTTGGGATAGCACCACCCTCCAAAAGTGACCCAAAGTATGCTGAAAATAAGACAAGGAATGGCTTCAGCCCTAACGGTCAAAAATTCATTCCTCCTGAAGTGGTCAAGGATAGAAAAGCCAAAGGCTTGTGCTTTAAATGCGGGGATAAGTACATGACTGTTCATGGATCCAAATGCCCCTTTAAGAAAGCCATTGTCAAGTTTAATAGCATGTATGTGCTAGAAGATAGTGACAAGTTAGAAGAGGACTTGCATGACAACTCTCCAGTGATGACACTTACTGAAAATGCTGAATGTGAGGAGGATATTGATACCGATCAGTTTTATGACTCACCGGACGGGTTCCCTTTTGACCTCGGTGGCTGCCCCATTGATGACATGCTTGGGAATGACCCTTGGCACCCCTCATTCACCACTATATCAACTTGCTCGATCTCCATGGATGCATGGAATGGCTCTAGGAACCCGAACACTCTACGAGTGCATGGTAACATTGATGGCAAGAGTGTATACATCCTCATAGATAGTGGCAGCACGCATAGTTTTGTGAATAAATCAACTCTTGGCCATTTGACGTGTGTTCCCACTGAATTACAGCAACCTCTTTGGGTTCAAGTGGCCAATGGAAATGAGGAAGTGAGCTCCCATGTATGCACACAAGTGTCTCTCAGGCTGGTTGAAAATTACAATGCAAAGGTAAACTTAATTACCCTTGATATGGGCCCCATGGATGTTGTTTTGGGATGTGATTGGCTTCAGCAGTTGGGAAAAATCTCTATGGACTTCTCTCAGTTGTATATGGAGTTTATAATGCATGGGTAGCTTGTACGCTTGGAGGGAATCAAAGAAAATGCAGATTTTCAGCTTATAACAGCAAGACAACTCAAAAAATAATTCAAGAAACGCTCCCAAATCTTTGTCTTGCATTTGCATAAGGATAATGATGACCAACACACCTTGGGGAAGTAAAATGCAGCACTAAAAGCGCTTTTGGCTGAATATGAGGACCTATTTCAACCCCCCACTATACCGTTCCCCCTCAGAGATCGGTGGATCACCCGATTGACTTGAAGCCCCATGCCAAGCCCATCAATAAACCCCCATATCGACTCTCTAAATGTGAACGAGAGGAAGTAGCAAAGCAAGTCAAGGAACTCACTGAGATGGGATTCATAGAGCCTAGCTCTTCCCCTTATGCCTCCCCGGTTCTATTGGTTAAGAAAAAGGACGGATCTTTCCGGTTGTGCATTAACTACCGTGATCTCAATAAGATCACCGTCAAAAATAGATACCCCATCCCTCGAATTGATGACTTGCTTGATGAACTCAAGGGAGCACACTACTTCACCAAGATTAATTTGCGATCCGATTACCAACAAATCAGAATGAGGGTGGGTGATGAAGTCAAAATAGCCTTTCGGTCTGACCGTGGCTTGTACCATTTCCTTGTCATGCCATTTGGGCTCACTAATGCACCCACCACATTTCAGAGCTTAATTAACAAAATATTGCAGCCATGGCTTTTCCAGTTTGTGTTGGTATTCTTTGATGATATACTCATTTACAGCAAGTCACTGCATGATCATCTGAAGCATGTCAGGCAAATTTTTGATGTACTGAGAGAGCACCGGCTATTTGCCAAAGAAAGCAAGTGTGTCTTCATGCAAACAGAGGTTGAGTACTTAGGACACATTGTTAGTGGAAAAGGCATCCAAGCTGATCCTAAGAAAGTGCAATGTGTTCGGGAGTGACCCACCCCACTACCACTACCTCCTTGTGTGGTTTTATTGGCCTCTCCTCTTTTTATCGGAGATTTATTCACCATTATGCCATAATTGTAGGCCCATTAATAGACAAGTTGAAAAAAGAGGCTTTCCTATGGGATGAATTGGCCGACCGCAGTTTTCAGCAGCAGTTGAAAGACTTGCTCATTTCAGTCCCCCATCCACGTATGCCCCAACTTTTCAAAGGATTTTACCATCCAGTGTGATGCTAGTGGACGGGGTATTGGTGCAGTCTTGCTGCAAGAACACGGGGTAATAGCATTTGAGAGCCGAAAATTGGATGATAAAGAGAGAGAGGTGCATGTCTATGATCAGGAGATGTTGGCAGTCATTCATGCTATCAAAAAGTGGCATCACTACTTGTGTGGTAGTAGATTTAAGGTGAAAAGTGACCACCGTGTGCTCAAATACTTCTTGACTCAGCCCAACCTCACTCCCAAACAACATAGATGGGTGGCTACCCTACAAAACTATGACTTTGAGATTACCAACACCTGGACAAGGACAATGTAGTGGCTAATTCACTCTCTCACATGTGGGCATGCAAGGTTTCATCCATCATTGAACTCCACCATGATTGGATTGAAGAGCTCCAAGAGGCATACTTCCTTGATGCTGAATTCAGCCCTCTTTTCCAAAAATTACAGCAAGGTGTCATGGATGACAATTCCCAATATCAGCTCCACAATGGCCTCATTTGGATCCATGGCCATATTGTGATTCCCCATGCCTCTCCCTTCACCCAAAGGATCCTTGAAGAGATGCATTCTTCACCGATTGCTGGCCACTTAGGAGTCTTCAAAACAGATGACTGAGTTTTGAAAAGCTTCCATTGGAAAGGCCTATGGCGGGATCTTAAAGACTTTGTGTCTAGATGTGTGCCTTACCAACAAAATAAAGATAGCACTCTTAAACTGGGTGGATTATTGCAGCCTTTACCTATCCCCGAAGAAAAATGGACCCACATTGCCATGGATTTCATCAATGGTTTACCTACAACCAAGAAGGGTTGGGATAGCATATATGTGATAGTTGACTAAATCACTAAAGCAACCCATTTCATCCCTACAAAATCCCAGTTTATAGCATCTCAAGTTGACACTCAGTTTATGGAGCATGTTTTTAAGTTTCATGGCTTACCCCAAGTCATAGTACATGATTGGGACACCAAATTTATGAGTCAGTTTTGGCAGACAATTTTTAGCTCCATGGGGACTAAATTGGCTCCGTCCACAGCCTACTATCATCCCCAAACGGATGGGCAGACCAAGAGAGTCAATAAATGGCTTGAAACTTATTTGCGACATTTTTGTCATGATGTGCAGAATTCTTGGGACGTATGGCTGCACTTGGCTGAATTTTCTTACAACAACTCCACTCATTTGAGCATTGGAGTCTCTCCCTTCGAAGCATTATATGGTTATCGGGTGCCCCTTCCTACTGTGATCTTCAATGAAAAGCTCAATCCCCTTGGAAAAGAAGAGTTGGGCCGCATGCAAGCTTTACTTCAACAATGCAAGATAAACCTCAAAAGGGCTCAAGAGCACATGCAGATCCATGCTGATGCAAAAAGAAGACCCCTTGACTTTCAAGAGGGTGAATTGGTACTCCTCAAGGTCCCCAAGTCCCGTTAGGCCACACTAAAGGATGATTCTTGCAACAAGTTGGCACATCGTTACTATGGGCCCTACAAAATCATTAAGAAGGTCGGGGACTTGGCTTACCATCTCCAACTCCCTCCCACTACTAAGATCCATGATGTCTTCCATGTGAGCCAATTGAAACCTTTCATTGGCACTCCCAAAGATCATGTAGAGGAGCTACCACCCATAGATGAGGAGGGCCTTATTCAGTACATTCCTGAAGGGGTCATTGGGCAACGTGAAAAGAAACTCCGCAACCGTTCCATACATGAATACCTAATCAAATGGCAAGGCCTACCAATAGAGGAAGCCTCTTGGCACCCAACATCTATATTGGATGAATTTCCACACCTCAAGGAGACCGTATTGGCTGGAACTTAACCATGACATATGTTTTGGGCTGCAGTCTGCATCTAGACAGCCACCTATTTTGTACCAGTTTTGGTCCTAGTCCATTTTCAGCCCCATCCTCCATACATGGGCTGAAAGTACACCTCGAGGGCTCTTTGTCGTCGTGTTAAGGGTCGAAGTTCTACCATCGAGTCTTAGAGAAGAAGAAGAGTATGGGATTCAAGGTTTGGAGAATGGAAAAAGAATGGAGTTTGACAAGATTCGGGTTTTAGAAATGACTTGGTTGAAGAAGAAGATATCAAGCTTTTTCTGTGTATTTAGCATATATGAATGGAATGAATGTCACTATCTTGATTACATCAAATGCATTTGGAAAAATAAACCATTACATAAAAGGATATTCTCAAATTTTTAATCCAAATGCAAGTTCAAATGGCTTTTAACTCATGTACATAGATGGATTACAACTCCAAGAAACTAGTATTTTGATGGTAGACTCAAGTACATTCAAGATATGGACCAATAGTACATGAAATGCATTGATGGAGCATAATTTTAACTTCATCCATGTTTTAAAACAGAAAATTCCAGCCCATAATCAAGCTCAAAAATTGTACATAAACTCATGAATAAGCTCCTCTAATCATTAATGGGTAAAGCCCTGATGTTAAGAGGTCAATTTCTTCTATTTCAATCACATGAATCACTTGTTTGTTCATCAAAATGGACAAGAATAGTGGGCTGCCCTGTTTATGACTAGTTTTTTTAGCCCATAACAGGCCATACACCTTCAAAATCCTCCCCCTTTTCTTGCCCCAAAGTCACTCAAGTACTTGGGTACAAGTCGGGCTTCATTGGACCGTGAATGAGGTAAATAAAATGAGAGAAGACATACATAAGAGCAGGCTGAATACTTTTCTCTCAAATTTCCCCCCCTTTTATAGACTGTCATACCATGCATTTTTGTCAGAACAAATAGACGAGTAAGAGGAGCTCTCACCTTCCTTGTTTGTATCTTCATGTTCAACTCTAGTTTATCTTCAGTTTGCATGCTCCAAAGCATGCACCATAGCTCCCAGTTTTCTCCAGATGCTCCAAGTTGTGCAGGCCCGCATTTTGCGCCGAAAATTGCGGGCTACATCCTGCTTAGTTCCACTTTACTTTTTGACCTACTTAGGTCACTTTGGTTCATTACTTCATGTCCCCCATGAACCTAGTGGACTTTTGGCATTTTTCATAATTTCTAACCATATTTTCCACTTGAATCAATTTGATTTATCCTGCAGACTGTCTATTTCTTCCAGCTGACCAAGTTGTAGGTTCCCATAGACTTATTTTTTTTTATCAATATACATGGTACAACTGAAAATTGTATGCTAAATACAAAAGAACTTATGTAACTAAGTTGGTTTTTGGGTAACAATGACTGAATTATGTATGCAAATTCCTCATATAAATCCTAGTAAAGTTCTTCTGTGTTCATAAAAATCCCATGATTTATATTATGAACAATAAACTCTTTGACATTCACCCCCTCCTAACCTACACATCCTCCGACATGTGCCATTTCACAAGATTACAGGTTTAAGGAGGGTCTTCTTCTTATATATCTTCATCTTCATTTTCTAAGTCTTTTTCTTCCTGCTTGTCTTCAAGTAGATGGCTCATATCCAAGTCATCAAGTTCATAAGTTGAAGATTCTCTTCGTTTGAAGAGCTCGATACGTTTCCTGACTATTGGTACTTTTACCATGGTTCCATCCATTTTAGCCAAAGAGCAAGTAGCATTATTATGTACTACTTTTACTACATATGGTCCAAACCATCGCTTGGCTAACTTTCTATGAGCACTATATTGATTGTCCAGGCTGCTATCATAGACAAGTACCCAATCATTCTCTTGAATAGCTCTTGGACAGAGTTGATGCTTCTGAAACCTCTTCTTATTCTTTAATCTTGCTATTTTAAGCCTTTCAATGGCTGTCTTGACATCTTCTGGCCTTCTTTCAAGTTGCCTTATGCGCAAAGTCAGCAATTCTTCTCTATTCATGCCTTCCTCCCAAGGTAAGATACTCCATGTGACAATGGACTCTTCAATAGGCATAATACGTGGCTGTCCATATATTAGTTCAGCTAGCATATAACCTGTTACTGCACTATGGGTAGTTCTATCAGCCCATAATGCAAATGGTAGCATTTTAGGCCATTCCCTCATCTTTCCTTTGCAAGATTTTGCTAAAGCTTTAAGAATTGGTTAATGACCTCTTTCGCTCTTACCATTGCCTTCAGGGTTGTAGGCTGATGTAAGAGATAGCTTGATTCCCAATTGAGCAAAGAAATGGCGAGCCTCATCAGCATCCAATCCGCCTCTATCAGTAGTTACTTTGGCAACACAACCATACCTGCAAAATACTTCTTCAAGTAAAAATCTACAAACAACTTGAGTAGACTTTGTTGTCAAGGTTTTTCCTTCCACTTGATTTATGAGATCTTCCCTACCAAGTACTAGATATCTCATGTTCCAAATTCCTATAGGCATGGTTACTAAATCAAAAACCCATCTATAGCAAATGGATAAAGGAAAGGTAGGCTGAAGCCCATCTCTATGCTTAACCATAGAGTACATTTGACAAACATGACAAGATTTAACAAAATGCTCAATGTCTTTATACATGTTTTGCTACCAAAATTTCTCTTTTATTTTGGCAAAAGTGCCCCATATGCCTCTATGACCAGCCAATAGGCTTTCATGAAATTCTTACATGACCTGTCTTTGAGTATTTTTTTTTCTCCTAAGACTCGAGCACGTGCCCTTCATTTCTTTTTCACATGCCTCCAAAGGTAGCCATCTTTAAGAAAAAAGCCATAAGCTTTTCTCTTGATTCTCTTAAACGCTTCATTAGTCCAATCTTCCTTCTTGGTCATAGTGCTAAAAAATTGGCCAATTTTTAGCTAATCATCTTCATAATATTCTTCTTTAAAGTGTGAATAAACCATAACAAAACATTGAGCATGCTGTCTATCAGCTGCCCACTGTCCTTCTTTGGTTGCTTATTCCTTCTTTGCTGACGTAAAATTTGTTTTAGCAGCTGAACCTATTGTACTTGCTGTAATTATTGTTGTACCTGCATTTTTTACAGCTAAACCATCATTAGGTACAGCTGTACTTGTTGTTTTCAGATTTGAACCTGCATTTACAGCATCATTTTTAGCAAATATAGACTCTGATTCTTCCTCATCCATCATTTCTTCTTCATCCTTATAACTGGCATGCAAAAGCATGTCAGCAAACAACTGGATTATCTCTTCCTGCAATATGTTTCAAATCAGGATTTAAGGATTTAATATAGGCTATTCACCTTACCATAGCTATGTCAGGAGTGGAACAGTTGGCATCATGCCCAAGAGTGGAAGGCAATCTGTTTCAACTATTACATGTGCGCCCATGAAGTAATCCCCGTCACATTTCAATGCAGTTACTACTCCCAAAGTTCTCTTTTAATTTGAGCATACCTTCTTTGTCGTTCATTAAGAACCTTCGCTCCAAAGCGAATTGCATATCTGTTGCCTTCAAGGTCGTCTTGATCGACTACCCATCCTATTCCAATAGGACTTGTGTCTACTGTGAGTATAATAGGCTGTCCATTAGAGTAATTAGCCCTCTTTAAGGTGGGGGCTAAAATAAAAAATTTCTTTAGTTTTTGAATAGCTTGAGTATGTTCTTTTTCCCATATAAACTTTTGGCCTTTCCTTAGCAGTTGATAAAGATTTTTAGCAACATGAGCAAAATGTGGGATCCAAATAAGGTAGAAGACATATGCACGAAGAGATCTTCTCACCTTCGAAACATTTGTGCATATTTCCTGCATTTTGCTGATAGCATCAATCTTGGATGGAGAAGGCTTTCGGCCATATGGACCACACATATGCCCTACCACAAGAACTTCTTCGACTCCAAAAACAGATTAAGCACCTGAAAGAGTAAGATAGACTTCTTCTAATTTAGACAAGATTTGAGCACAATCATTAATATGATCAGAAACAAACTTGCGGCATCCAAGTTCGTTGAGTTCTTCATTCTTCTCATGAACTTCACATCCTTTGATTGGTACATCATCAAGGAAAGGAAGGGTTAATTGAGGAATATAATCTCTCAACACTTTATGCATGGCATTCATCATGTGAGCTACTGAATTCGTAGCCCCTTGAGGTAGAGTACACATGCAGACTAAGCCAAGAAGCGTCTTCATTGTGGTAATGTCTTGTCTTTCCAAAGCAAGCTGAAATTGGTCATAGCCTGAATATAAATCTCCCATGGAATAAATTGCTTTACCTGCAAAACTTCAGCAAATTCATCAACAATTGGCTCCGAACCAAAATTTCTAATAGTGACTTTATTGACATGCTGTAAATCTTAAATGAATCGCAGAGATCCATTCTTCTTGGGCAAGGTAAACCATCGGTTGGAATATGGAGCTGAAGATGGCTCCAATATTCGCATTTTTATCTTTTCATTTAGAAGCTCCAATAACTTAGGCAAATGAGCCCTTGGTACCGGAATTGGTTTAAGATTCCAAGGAACGTGTGGGACCATAAAAATCACCATTGGTGCCACGACGCTTGGATCCACACAGCCAATTTCATGTGGCTGAAATGAAAAAGCTTTACCATGATTCTTTATCATCTGCATGAAGATTTGCTTTTCAGCTGGGCAAGAGAAAAGATTCTTCACCAAATTTCAGCTCTTGTAAACTGTCTGCTGTAAATTGGTGACCAATCTTTGGGATCACAAAGGCTTGGCTGTTTGGATATCCTTTTTGCTAGTCCATCACTTTTGGGTGTTAGAGGAGTAGCCACTGGCTTGACCTTTTTATCAACTGTCTTATACTTTGTTTCTACTCTTACCTCTTCCTTGTTCGGATGTCCAAAAGCTTCATGATCTGCAGATTCTTGAATTATGTCATACATATCCAATGTGCATACTTGTATGGACTGATTTTTAGCTTGATTTTCTGCATGAACAGCTGCATATATTTTAGCCATTGCATCATTATAATTCAACCCATAAAATAGCCTTGAAATTTTTTCATCTATAGGAAAAACATCAATTTTCTTTAGTTCTTGTTCCACATGACATAGATGCTTTCTTTCAGCCCTATTCATGGTTGAAAACTGTTTATAACATCCCACACTATTGGCCATAAAAACCTGCAAGTCAGCTTTTGGCCTTGCCCCCTTTACATGTGAAGGTAATTTTTTATAACATGATGCACTGCCATAGCCTCCACTTATAGCAGTGCTACCCGAAAACCCTTAAATTCTCGGGCATTAGGAGGAACAAGATGATCTCTCAATCGATCTCTATTTGGGTGATGATTTACACATACAATCAAGAATTGGACAGCTTTATCATTATCCTTACTTCTTATCCGAGCATATGATGAACCATCATCAAG
This sequence comes from Lygodium microphyllum, assembly GCF_053477565.2. NCBI lineage: Eukaryota > Viridiplantae > Streptophyta > Polypodiopsida > Schizaeales > Lygodiaceae > Lygodium > Lygodium microphyllum. Next base: position 5,128,642 of record NC_141145.1, read on the forward strand.
GGTCTTTGTCTCTAAACGAGACTCAGAAATAAAAAGTTGTCCAAGAATGATAGGATAGCTGCTGGAATGTTGAACAAAGAAATGAAATTCATCTTTTACATTACCAATAGTAACTTGTACATAAGGGCATGCTGCATAAAGATCACCAGAGGAGTTATTGGATGCTTTCATGCACCATCCTGGTTCCACATCAATGGGCCATCCGCCATTCTCGTAGAGACTTCTTGACATGACATTAATCTCTGAGCCATGGTCTATAAGGGCAATGCATGGAGTCTCTTTTTCTCCAATCTTAACAATGGTTTCAGTGGTCACCCTTGCCCAATGGGTACGGGAGTAGTGACTACTAGGAATAAAGTGAGCATCACTTTCTTCTTGCATGTTGTGAAGATGAGATTCTTTCTTAAGCATGGGCTGCACTTTAGATTGAGAAGTCCCCACCATAACAGCTTCTTCAATTTGTGCTTCATAGATGTCTTAATCTTTGGCTTCTATGGCTGCAATCAATTCTTTGATTGCCTCCAATCGAATCCCTTCAGTTTTCAGCTTCTCTTCATCCTGCAAATACACATGAAGTGCTTGCAAAAAAGCATGCACAAATTCTTCAGTTTCCTCGCCAACATATTGTCTTTTTTGTTTAATTACATCAATTATTACATCATGAAATCCTCGTTTTGCAATTCTGAGAATTTCACCTAATGTAAATTCAATTCTACTTCCAAGAATCCTTTCTTCTAGGATCTGCTTAAGATCCGTTGCGGTCTCTATGTCAGACTGCAACTTGTAACTAGGATGTTTAATTTTTCTTTTTCCTTCTGTCTTCTTGCTTGAGGAGCATCTCCCATATCAAGCTCTGGTGGTGATGGATTTTCAGCAGCCTTCTGCTGATCTGGTTTACTTCTTGTCACGCGTTTAGTTGGTCCTGAAGAAGAAGGACCGACAACATCTTCATCTCTTCTTCTTTTTTCTTCTATCATGGCTTCATGATTATTAATTTCAGCTAACCGAGCAAAAGATGAAAATGAATCAACTGGCTTGGTCCATCCGGTACTTCCTCGGATGCATTGACTGGCAGTAGTTAAATCATCTTTGGTTGCCTTGCCTTGCTCCATGCGATCTAAGGCCTGCATCCACACTTTAGATTTTGCATTAGTTTTTGTTCTTGTTGCCAAATCCTCCAATCTTTTCTTCATGCCACCGTTGCCAAAATTTGGCTCAAGAGGAAGCCCGGTTTTGGTTGCATGAATTTTACCATCCTTCCAAAAGACTAATTTTTGTGCTTCAGCTTCACGGAATGCACCGCACTCCCTCTTATCATACTGTAGGCTATCACACTAGATACAACGTCTTTTGAAGCCTTCTCGTACAGGTCTTTGGGTAGTTGATCATCCCCTTTCTTCCACTTTCACATCAAGCCTTTCCACTTTGGAATTAATCTCCATTAGATTAAGATGGAGATCCCGCATGCTTTTAATTAGCTTATCCATGGCATCCTTCTTTGGAGATGGAACAACAGAATTTCTTGGTTGCTTGGCCATAGAGACAGGAGGTCAAGAAACAGGAATAGGCTCCTTCATGGATTCGGTTGGTGCAGGGGTTGATCCCCATCTTAGGCACAACCGCTCTCTTCGAGCAATCATATTAACTGCTTCAGTGACATCACTCCAAGCAGTCTTCAATCCCGTCTCAGAGTCAGGATCTTCAACTTGATCAGTTAGCTTTTCTTGAAGGAAAGGATCTGCAGCCTTTAGAAATAATTCAATCTTCTGGCTTTCCATACTTTGTTGATCCTCAGGATCTAGTTGAGAAAATTTGCTTTCAAATTCGCGATGAAGAGCAATGGCGGTTAGATTTTTATTGGGCCTTTCAACCCATTCAGTGAAAACTTTCTTTGTCATAAGGCCAGAATCTTCAAGAAAATTTTCTTCTTGAAGAGCCTTCTTGAATGCGGACCATCCCGCGTCTTTTTGGAAAAGACCATGAATTCGGTCTTGGAGACCATGCACAGCCAAACGGTCGGCTCCAAGCATGTTGAGGAACTTCGAAGAAGACCATCTTGTCAGTATAGAGGCGGATAAAAGAGGATACATTTTGCCCATTAAATTGCTTGAGCTCTTGCCCAACTGTTTCCAAAGCTTTAATGGCGGCGGCATCATTCCACTCTTCTTCTTGTCTCCGTTGTTGTTGCAATTGCAACTACTGCTGAAATTGCAATTGTTGTTGTTGGCTTTCTTGCATCAGACGAACCAAATGTTGCAAGGCATCTCCTCCCGAACTTGATGATTCTCCCATTGTACTTTCTCTTCCACATCGGACCTTTCACGTCGGGTTCACCACTGTCGTCATGTTAGGGGTTGAAGGTCTACCACCGGGGCTTAGAGCAGAAGAAAAGTATGGGATTCAAGGCTTGGAGAATGGAAAAAGAATGGAGTTTGACAAGATTCAGGTTTTAGAAATGGCTTGGTTGAAGAAGAAGATATCAAGCTTTTTCTGTGTATTTAGCATACATGAATGGAATGAATGTCACTATCTTGATTACATCAAATGCATTTGGAAAAATAAGCCATTACATAAAAGGATATTCTCAGATTTTTAATCCAAATTCATATACCAAATGCAAGTTCAAATGGCTTTTAACTCATGTACATAGACGGATTACAACTTCAAGAAACTAGTATTTTGATGGTAGACTCAAGTACATTCAAGACATGGACCAATAGTACATGAAATGCATTGATGGAGCATAAGTTTAACTTCAGCCCTGTTTTAAAACAGAAAATTCCAGCCCATAATCAAGCTCAAAACGTGTACATAAACTCATGAATAAGCTCCTCTAATCATTAATGGGTAAAGCCCTGATGTTAAGAGGTCAATTTCTTCTATTTCAATCACATGAATCACTTGTTTGTTCATCAAAATGGACAACAACAGTGGGCTGCCCTGTTTATGACTCGTTTTTTCAGTCCATAACAACCCATACACCTTCAAAATCCTCCCCCTTTGCTTGCCCCAAAGTCACTCAAGTACTTGGGTACAAATCGGGCTTCATTAGACCATGAATGAGGTAAATAAAATGAGAGAAGATGTACATAAGAGTAGGCTAAATACTTTTCTCTCAGATTTCCCCCGTTTTATAGATTGTCATACCATGCATTTTTGTCAGACCAAATATACGGGTAAGAGGAGCTCTTACCTTCCTTGTTTGTATCTTCATCTTCAGCTCTAGTTTATCTTCAGTTTGCATGCTCCAAAGCATGCACCATAGCTCCCAGTTTTCTCCAGATGCTCCAGGTTATGCAGGCCCGCATTTTGCGCCGAAAATTGCGGGCTACATCCTGCTCAATTCCACTTTACTTTTTGACCTACTTAGGTCACTTACAGATCACTTTGGTTCATTACCTCAGGTCCCCCATGAACCTAGTGGACTTTTGGCATTTTTCATGATTTCTAACCATATTTTCCACTTGAATCAATGTGATTTATCCTGCAGACTATCAATTTCTTCCAACTGACCAAGTTGTAGGTTCCCACAGACTTAATTTTTTAAATCAATATACATGGTACAACTGAAAATTGTATGCTAAATACAAAAGAACTTATGTAACTAAGTTGGTTGTTGGGTAACAATGACTGAATTATGTATGCAAATTCCTCATATAAATCCTACTAAAGTTCTTCTGTGTTCATAAGAATCCCATGATTTATATTATGAACAATAAACTCTTTGACACCGTGCCAACACCTTACTTGCCCCGATCGGAGTTCCCTAGTGGAAGTTATGGTTATTTTTCTCGAGCCATACCATCTGGGACAGCACACTAGTAATTCGTGGACAGCCCTTTATTTTGTAACAGTTTTGGTCCTGACCTGATTGCAGCCCCACCCCACCCACCTGGGTTGAAAGTACATCTCATGGGCAATGACACCTCAACTGTCCCATTCGGAGTTTTCGACACAAAGTTATGGCTGATTTCCTACGGCACACCCTTACAGTCCATGACTACATCCCTTGTTTTTTAGGACAAAAATTTTATGAGACGGGATGGTTTGTAATGAACAGGGATCACGGGAACATGGCATGGGAACATACTAGTCATACTGATTGTATATAATGTGTAAGAGGGTATTTTGAGGCATGACAAAAATTATCAAGAAACTCTCTTTTCACCTTCTCAAGCTTCCATGGCTTCTTCTTTTTCTTCTTCCTCTTCTTCCTTTCTCCCTCTTTCTCTCTCTTTTTCTTGCCTTTCTCTCTCCTCTTCCTCTTCTTTTGCAGTCCTTCTCTCTCTCCTTCCTCTTAGTTAGGACAGTTAGGTCTCTTTCATTACAAGTAGCAAAGGGTTTTAAGAAAGAGCATGGTATTGACTTTGATGATGTCTTCTCTCATGTGGTTAAGATGACCACCATGCACTTAGTCTTGGCATAGGTTGCATAGCTTGACTTGAACTTGTACAAGATGGATATCAAGATAGCTTTCTTACATGGAGACTTGCATGATGAGATTTACATGGAGCAGCCTAAGGGCTTTGTAGAGCCTGGCATGGAGTACCTAGTATACAAGCTGAAGAAAAGTCTTTATGGATTGAAGTAGGCACCTAGGGAATGGTATCATAAGTTCGATGCCTTTATGCAGTCACAAGGCTAAAACATAGTGCTATGGATCAATAATTGTATTTTAGTACTCTATGTGGATGACATGCTATTAGTAGGGAAAGAAAATGATGAGCTAGATGCTCTTAAGGCTCAACTCAAGAATAGCTTTGAGATAAAGGATATGGGAGAGACCTCTCACATACTTGGTATGCGCATTAGACAAGACATGCATCAAGGACTCATCTACTGTCGTAGAGGGAGTACATTCATAAAGTCCTTGAGTGCTTCTACATGCAGGACATGAAGCCTATTGGATGTCCATTACCTTCTTATGTGAAGTATCACAGGTTGATTGTATGAAGGTAGATGAGCAGAGGACCAAGGTGGCCAAGATTCCCTATCCATCTATAGTGGGCAATTGCCATGATAGCCACTCATCTAAATATTTCCTTTGTAGTTGGTGTTGTGGCATACTATATGGCTACACCTGGGAAGAAGCATTGGGATGTCGTGAAGGGTATCTTGAGGTACCTGAAGGGCACTGAAGATATGCACATATGCTATTGCAGCTAGGATATAGGAGTCTTGGGGTACATTGACTTTGATTATGTAGGACATGCAGATAGTAGGAAGTCCACTTTTGGTTATGTCTTCACTTATGCTTGAGGTGTGGTTTCATGGATGTCCAGGGTGCAAAAATGCATGGCCCTTTCTACTATAAAAGCCGAGTATGTTGCAACCACTGAGGCTTGCAAGGAGGCCATTTGTTTGGGTCATTTGGTTCATGACCTTGGTATTGATGCTATCCCTACCATGCATTCTGATTCTATGAGTGCTATCTAGTTAGCCAAGAATCCGGTCTTCCATGCGAAGACGAAACACATTGAGGTGAGGTATCACTACATACTTGGGGTCATTGAGGACAAGTCTCTTGACCTTCTTAAGATCTCGACTGATCAAAATCTTGCAGACTTTCTCATGAAAAGCCTTTCTATAGAGCGTTTTTCCTTCCTCAGGAGGTTGATGGGCGTGGGATGAGATTACATCTTTCCGCATTCTGTTATACATGTGTACATGTTGTATTGTCTTTTATTTTTCTTTTCACTCCTCACTAGTACATATTTTCCTTTAAGTCGGAGGTTATTGGGGTTAAAGGCACCTCTGCCTAGCCGCCTGTGTATTATTATAGTGATAGTACCCATCACTACACACTACAAGTGGCAGGCACCCATCACTGTCACACATTCTTTATTCTTTAAATGACCTTTGAATGAAGGGAAGGTTGGTCACACATTGTGATTGTTGGAGTTCCCACATTGTGACTCTCTCTCTCTCTCTCTCTCTCTCTCTCTCTCTCTCTCTCTCTCTCTCTCTCTCTCTCTCTCTCTCTCTCTCTCTCTCTCTCTCTCTCTCTCTCTCTCTCTCTCTCTCTTGCTCTGGCTCTGGCTCTGGCTCTTGCTCTTGCTCTTGCTCTTGCTCTTGCTCTTGCTCTCCTGCCATAGCTCTCACCATGAAAATCCCTTGAGTTGCTCCATGTGTATCTCTTCCTTTAATTTCCCATTAAGAAAAGAAATTTTTAGATCCATTTGATGAGCCTCCGAATCAAACTCAACAACAAAAACTAACAAGACCTGAATACTAGTAATAGGATCAATAGGTGAGAAAGTTTCTTGACAATCAACTCCTGCGATTTGTAAAAAATGTTTGACAACTAGCCTTGCTTCAAATTTTTCAAATGTTCCATTTGCTTCTTTTTTTTTGTCTTATAAACCCACTTGCATTTAATAGTAGTACATCCAGGTGTTAACTAAGTTAGAACCCATGTACCTTTAGAGAGAAGAGATCAATGCTCAATTTCCATAGCCTCTTGCCATTTTTCCTTTTGTGGGGATGACATGGCATCATTGTAGGAGACAAGTTCTTTACAAATATTGAGAGCATTCTCAAGAATATCAACATCATAAACATGATAGGTACCATATAAATTCTCAATTGGGAGATCAATATAAACATCAATGCCAAGGTCATCATCATCAATAATAGGTACAGGATGTGAGTCCTAATTTGAAGAGTCAATATTATGCAGTGAAGAAGGTTCATCATCATATAGAAAAGGAAAAGTAGTGAGTAATGACTTTTTGTCATCAATGTCCTCCAATGACCAAGTCCTCCTAGCATCCTCTTGCGACTATGTGCTGCCTATAAGTTGCTCATTGAAAATAGAATTACGACTTATGATTACTTGCTTGGAGGATGGATCATAATACTTATATCCCTTAGAAAAATAAGAATATCTAATGAAAATAACTTTCAAACTAGAATGGTCAAGTTTTCTAGGAGTCTCTTTGGGTACTTGAATATAAGAAATACACCTAAAGGTTCAAAAATATGAAATAAAAGGAGTTTTCCCTATCCAAGTAGCAATCATTATTTGACAAGGAGCAGTCGTAGAAAGATAATTTTGCAAAAATAATGCTATTAAGATTGCTTCAACCCAGAATGGAGCCCCAAGAGGAACACCAAGGAAAAGGGAATTCTCTTGCAAGAAAATCTATCTTGTAACATCAATAAGCTTTTATTTCATTCCTTTGATCATCAAAACAAAGAAAACAACAATTCTTCACGCAGCATCATAGTAGATATCTCCCACGGATTTGATAGAATCAACCATATTCTCCAACATCCTCACAAAATCCATCAATAGAACAAAGAACACAAGGGAATACACCATCTTTGAATGGAAATACATCACATATTATTCATCTTCAATGTATTCATAGTTCTCTCTCTCAATCTCTCATATGCAGTTACACTATTTTAATAGAATTGACTATCTCTGACTCTCTCTCTCTCTCTCCATCAATAGTACATCATATCCTCACTAAAATCACACAATAATCACTCACAATAATCCTTCTTAGGTCGTGGATACACCTCCCAAAAGGTATGTCAGATGCGAAGGGGCACCAGGGACATCATAGTGTCCTGTGAGATATGTCTTCTGTCACTATCCTTCTGTTACCTTCTGTGAATCTTTTGTAAATCTTCAGTAATTACTTCTTCACTTCAATTAGCTTGGATAGAGCTTCCATTCATCCTTTTCCTAAGACAAAAACACTTCCCAAAACATCCATACATCCATCATAACACTCAACAGAAATAAATAGAACAGAACCACAGAACAACAGAAGTACAGAACAACAGAGCTATAGAAGCACAGAAGCTACAAAACTTTACAGAAGATCAACAAAACCCATAAAAATCATAACAAAACCAATTCAATCTCTCATAAACCTTTTCACACATTCTCAATCATCTCTCAAAACATTCATTCAACCATCTCAACTACCAAAATAGAAACAAAACAGAACAAAGCAGAAGAAAATCAGGCCTTACAGAACCATACAGAGAGAATTACAGAACTCTTCAGAACAACATATTTCATCAAAAATCAACATAAACCCTTTCAAACATACTCAAACCACTCCAAACACTTCAAAACATCTTCAAACTCAAACAATCAACCACCAAAAACAACCATTCAACAACAAAAACAACAAAAAATCAGCCCAAAAACCAATCATTTCCACACTCCACATATCCCCACACTTAATAAGGAAGCATCCTCGCGACCTAAGAAAATGGAAGAATAAAAGCTCTATGATCTGCTAAAAACAATCTTCAATTCAGCATAAATCACCCACTTTGATCACAACCCCAACATATCAGTTTTATAACCTGGATCTGAAACACATATGAAAGGAAAACCAATAACACAAAAAAAAAACCATTCCAATATTATAAACTCAAACTATTAAAGGATATAAGAGTTCTGCATCCAAATCTGCAACTGCAACCATGTGATAACCAACTGCATCAATCTTCACAGCTTCATCTTCATCAGCTCCACATAATTGAAAAAAACATCACCCAATACAAAAAATACCCATATACAAATATAGTTTGAATGGCATGGATCCCCAAAAATTGGAGAGCAAAAAGAAATTTTCCATTAATAAAGGAGGAATGATACAATAAGGAAAAAGCTCCATTGCTAAGTAGGATGAAGGTATTTCTTCTTAAACTGCATACTAAGCTTTAAACGCTCCAAAGCTTTACTCTCATCAACAAAATGCTGAGGCACATTCTTGAGGAACTGTAAGTAACACATCCTTTCCAGTAAGATGAGGAACCTGGTAGGGAAGGCCTGTGCAAAGTAGTACAAAACATCCATCTGAGCAACAGTCACATCTACATTTGGATTGATGAGCAACTAAGGGATGCTCTTTCGAGTATTCAGCTTTGATTGCTGATGCATGAAAGCAAGATACCAACAAAAATGAGCTACAAGGCAAATAATGGTATCCTCAGAAGTAACATGCACTTTGGCAAAATGAAGGTAAGAGTTCGAACATGCCGCAGATGTATCCCAAGACCCTAGAATGAGAGGCCAATTAAACACCGATCCTGTCACACAATCATGTAACGTCCATTGTCTTTGACGGAGTATGTCACTGTCATATCCTGGAGTATCCAACACTGACTGGGGAGGAAGATTGATATAATCAAATGAAGGGGGCAATGGAATAAGAGGAGAACATTGTAAAGGAGGATAAGATAAATCATAAAAGGAAGGCAAATGAAGGGATAAGGAAGATGGCAAAGATGGAGAATTCAACAAAAAGGTACGAAGGGAATCCACTGAGAAAACAGAAGGAATAGGAGGAACAGAAGGTGGAGGGTCAGAAGGGGTAGGTGATGATGTAGGATCAACAATAAAAGGACATGTAGTAAAAACAGGGATATGAGGAAATCCAGAAGGGGTAAAAGATAAAAGCGGAATGGTATCAGGACTTGAGGAAAGAAGAGAAATATAAAAAGGGAAACGATACGGCATAAGAAAATAAGAAAGGAGATCACCAGGATCCAAAGGATAGATAGAACAATAGAAACTAAGGTCTTGGAAAAAGGAATCAGTAAATAACGGATGATCAGCAATAAAGCTCAACAATTGAGATTGTAATGGCTGGATATCAGATTTATGAAAAACACTTCGAAGACGACGAGGTTCCAAAGCGTCAGCCTCCAAAGGTGGATGCCAAGCATGTCCCTTACACCAAGACGTCTGCTCATGATAATACTTCAAACTATCTGCTAGCAGGAGCTCAACTGAGTGCACATACATGGCTGCCTCATGGGAAACCAACTCATCCACAAATCTATCAAAAACAGCTCTCAAGAGACCCGCAGACCAAAAATTTGACAACCCATCCTCTGGAGGTTCCAAATCCACATTGCTTAAAGAGATGTACAGGGCAAACCTCTGCTGATTATATTTGATCCAAAAGGAAGGAGGAGGTGACACCAATTCAGTATAGCAGGTAAAATCTTCCTGCACACAGTTCATCCTCTGCTGAAGGCGTTCCACTTAGCGGAGAACTCATCACATAATTTAGCTTTATGGTGCAACTGATCAAGCTCTCCTTTGGAAGATATTATTGAAGGGACAATAGGAGTTGGCAAAGGAATAGAAAGAACAGCCACTTTTTGGTTAAGTTCTTCAATAACTTTCTGTTGGGACTCTACAGTTGCCTGAGAGTGCTGCAACTGACCTTCACTAGTACCAAGTTTACTAGCCAAAGTGGCCATTTCCTAAAGGGCAGAATTTTTCTCAAGGTGCAAGGATGCATTCTCCTCTTCCAACTTAGCAACCTTAGATTCTAGCTCTTGGATAGTTTCCTTCTGGGAATCCATTAAGGATGTGGCAGCAGTCATTTGAGCATTAATATCAAAAAGTGTAGCCCTTTTTGCAGACAAATCCTCCAGTGCCTTAGTCCTGACTAATCAAGGAATCCACCTTGTCTTGCAAGGAAGTATAAACACTGGTATACATTGTTTGAAGACAAGAGGTAAGGGAGGTTTCCAGAGTGGACTCGACATTTGAAACTAGCTGTGAAAGCATAGGTCCAGATAATATAGTATGTAAGGATGAAGGCAGCTAGCTGATCAATTTGTCCTTCCTTTTGGGCTGAAAATAAATTAGGACAGGAGAGGAAAGAAGGAAGGGCACTATCAGACACAGTAGGAACAGGTGCGGGTACAGGGGAAGCAAGTACAAGAGGACTGGAAGGACCCTTTGTATAAAGGCGTTTCTTGCGAGAAAATATAATAGGGGACTCCTCATCTTCTGAATTTGGTTGCATAGGTGGAGGGGAGGGGACTGATGGTGGAGGATGCGGCGGTAAAGGAACAGAATCAGGCACTGGCACACCACCAGGAGGAGGTGCAAAAGTGATCATGTGCTGTAAGAAAGCACCATAGGAAACATTAATGATCTGACCCTTCCATACACGCTGGAAATGTTGATCCATATTGGAGAGTAAGAAGCTTGCCCAGTTGAACCTAGCACCCTCTAGGATCTTCACAGAAGCTGTGAACAGTTCCTTGGAAAGATACTTAGAAGCTGACTTACTCGTCATAAATCGGTTCTGGAGGAACTAACATAACTACTTCCATACTGGAGAAGAGATAGGAGCAATAGAGACCCCTGAACTGTTAATAAGTTGATTGAGAAGTAAGGGGGTAGAAGTTTCCTTCTTCAAGAGCGTAACTATCTCTTCAACAGTAAGTAACTGGTTACCGCTGGGCCAAAGGAAGCAGAAAGGAGCAAGCACAACGCTTCATGGATATTAGTTGTAGATAAGCTGAAGGTACGGTTATAAACCAGGTGAGACTGGTTTTTATAAGAAGCCAAGAAGGAGTAACAAATGTGAGAAATGCGGGATCTAGAGCATGGCACTGAGTTATGGTGGATGAAAGAAGAAGTGTGGACTCATGATGAAGAAGATAAAGACACTGTTTGTTACACAAGTGAATTAGGTTCCAAGATTGAGACTTGGACTCATAAACATAATCTTGTGTATGTGGACAATGACATTGACACTTCACTGAAATGAAAAGAGTACTATCATTGCATTAAGAAAAGGATGCAAGTACAATGCTTTATAGGAAAGTAGGAAACTGCAGTAGGCACCATTGTGCATATGGGATAGGTTAGCCTGCATGTCCTTGACCCTGAAGCTCCATACAAAGAGGCTGTTTAGTGAGTATGATTGCTGATTCTCAACACCCCTCCTCAATCACAACTAAAAAGGCACAAAGTGTGTAGAGGCTGTAATGAGAACCACCTGCAAAGTGTGGGCACACCACAAACATGGTAGACACCAGAGGTTGTTGCAGAAAAGGCGAAGTGTGGGCACCAAAACATGATGGACATCCAGAGGCTGTAACAGGGGCCTCACAAAGTGTACAGGGACTGTAATGCTAAGTTACATAAGGAGTTTACAAAGCTTATGGCAGGAAGCATTAGGGCAAGGAAGTACAAGGCTTTTAAAACAGTCTATCAGAGTTATGAGAGTAGAAGGATTGATGAATCTTGTCCTTCCGATCCTGGTGGTCTTCATCTTCATCTTCTTCTTCCTTTGCTCCATTTTCTTCTTCTTCTTTGACTGCGACTAGATAGGCCTTTTGGGATCTCTTTCTTGCATGGCAGAACTTCTCGGTGTGTCCGGTCCTTTTGCAAAAGTCACAAAAGAGCTGATCCTTCTTGCCTTTGTACCTGTTGCCAACATATAATGCATGCTCATCTCTACAAGTACTTGGTTCTTCCTTAGTTTTTAGCTTCTTTTCCTCTTCTAACAATGATTCTTGGATATCAACAAGTTCAGGATTTGGCATGTTGATTAAACTTGTTGATACATTATTATATTCAGGAGGCAAACTCTTAAGTAGAACACCGATGCAAACATCTTCATCCATTTTAATGTTGATTCCTGCAAGTTGGGTTAGGAGTCCTTCCATGTAATTGAGATGTGTGGCAAGTGACGTGCTGCACTTCATTTCAAGCCTGAAGAACTCAATCAGGAGACCATACTTTGATGATTTAGATTGTGCAATGAATAGGGTGTCAAGTCTTTTCCATGTATCCTGTGAGGTCTCACAATTATCCACATGGTGGATATAACTGTCATCTAGCTCCAGTTTGATAATGGCCTAGGCTCTGTCATCATTCTTTTGCCAAGTAGTTGCAAGGTCCGCATCCCGAGGTTTCTTCTCTTTGACATTTGTGATGGCCCAGAGACCCTTTTTCATCAAGATGAGCTTGATGCGGGGTTGCCAGGTGTCAAACCCGACTCCTTTGAATCGAGCATTTGGAGAGTCTTTTCCCATGTTGAGGTTGCAAGATCAGCAGCAAATCAACACCAAAATTCTGAGATTTTATCAATAGAAGAGCAGAATGTAGTGTGTCAAGAGACACAGTTAGTGACAGTGTGAAAACACACTATGTCAGTGTTGATGTTGAGCTTGATTCTTCTTGTTCGGGATTGTTCGGTCGTTCTTCAATCTTCTCAAGTCCTTCCCCTCCTTGATTTGATGCTGGGTTAATGGATTAGAGTGGGCTTTAGCTTGGTTTAGTGTCAGGAGTGAGAAAAAATGAGGAAAAAAAAGCTTGAGAAATTTTGGCTATGGTGGAATTAGGGTTTCTGAGACAGGGGCCTGGTTTTTCTCAGATTGCAAGAGCTATACTTGATCATTTTCAAAATTTTTTACATGCCTAGGAAGCTGACTTCATGGGCTATCAAAGCCCTATGAAAATCCTCCAGATTGTGGACTGTATGAAGCACACAGGGCACTCGATCAGATTCGGCGTAGTTCAGGACAGGTTTCCGCAATTTCTGTAATGCCAGGGTCAGGGCGCATCAATGTGGTCAATTTATGCACCAGGGGTAAGTGCCTTGAGTAGAAGAACAATCCCCTAGAAGGAATCAAGAGCTGAAGTGGCCTGATTGAGAAGTTATTGAAGCTCCAAGTGAGGTAGGTCCTGTCTGGTTATGGCAGACACAAAGCAGAGATTGAGAATTTTCACAATGCTGAGCTTCAGATAGCCAAATGTCATGGATTGATGTGATACAAGGAAGCTTTGTGAGTTGGGGAATACTTTTCCAGAAGGAAGCTCCAAGAGATTTGACCTCTGGAGTGAGATATAAGCAGCTCAATCTGATAGGGTGTTGCTGGCTATGGCTGCCATGGAAGCTTCAGTGAGAGTAGAGTTGGGAGATGAAGTCATGAGCTGACATTGAACTAGATTGAGGTTGAGAGGAATCAAGAGAGGCTGGAGAAGCAATGCCATGCCCAATTGGGCTCTGGTACTATGTGAGAAATGCGGGATCTAGAGCATGGCAGTGAGTTATGGTGGATGAAAGAAGAAGTGTGGACTCATGATGAAGAAGATAAAGACACTGTTTGTTACACAAGTGAATTAGGTTCCAAGATTGAGACTTGGACTCATAAACACAATCTTGTGTATGTGGACAATGACATTGACACTTCACTGAAATGAAAAGAGTACTATCATTGCATTAAGAAAAGGAAGCAAGTACAATGCTTTATAGGAAAGTAGGAAACTGCAGTAGGCACCATTGTGCATATGGGATAGGTTAGCCTGCATGTCCTTGACCCTGAAGCTCCATACAAAGAGTCTGTTTAGTGAGTGTGATTGCTGATTCTCAACAACAAAGCTTCTCATCTACTGACAGCAATGTGAGGGCAATAAATGGTCTAAGGCCTGCATGTCTGATGCAATCCGCCTCTAGAAGGAGAGAATAATCATGGACTGCAAGGGGAACATACTGTACCACAATCAAAGGGGAAGAAGAAGAAAATGATGCCATTCAGACTATAGTAGAAACCACACTCACAAACTAGGAATCAAAGAGAAAACCTGCAAAACCCACAAACAAAACCACCACTGAGACCATCGACAGGAGAAAGATTTAGGACAAGACTGACTGGACTAAACCACCCCAAGCAAACCACATCCTACCGAAAATTCGACATGACCTATGCATATATGCAACCGAAAGCTTGGTGAATATGTAGTACAAACAGACACCCAAAACCCCCTAATCAAACACACAAAATAAAACAAAAGTGTCACGCATACCGTAACCTAGACACTGAACAGACTCCAAACAGAATCACAGACTCGGACTAGTAAAATAGACATGAACAGATATGATTGACATCTTTGACCAAGAAAACCCAATCCCCGTAAACATTCAGGGTCTTACAGTGCGGTGAAGTGGATGGGTGAAACGAACAACTCATCTTATTTCAATAATCAATTAAGCATAGTTCATTATTAATGTTTAATCCGTTAATGCATGGTGAGTCGGAAACGTAGCCCAGCCCCTCTTAGACTTGACACAACTTTACTTGACTGGGTCTCTACTAATGCAGTTTATTGTTATAATTACATGATCTGTGGCACTTGTGTGCATGCATGCGTGACTTCAAGGGGTTCATTTTATTACAAGTTAAAGGTGTCTGTAACGTGTGTGCATGTGCATTGGTGAATGGGTTTTAATTTACAAAAAATAAGTGGGTTATGGTGCAAAGGTGCTCGTGCAATGGCGGGATTCCTTTTACAATTAACGTTCGAGTTCGTTTTGTTACAATTTTATAAAGTGCAGTCTGTTAATTTTGTGTATGTGCAACGGTCAATTGATTTTAATCACAATTTAAATGTGTGTTATGGTGCAACGTGAGAGAGGAAAAAAGAGAAAAAACCTGGCAATGTGTGGGTCTGTCTGCAAAGTCTGAGACGACGGCCTCGAAAAGGGAAAGACGCAATCCACCGATAATCCACAAAACTGATAAAAGGCTGACTAAGACTAGTCGTCCTATTGTACAGGAAAACGGAAAAACAACTAACACATTGACCAAAAAGAAATAATAAAACAAATGGGACGTGTGACCAAAGAAAAAAAATGGAGATGTTAGGGGTTTGGATTGATTTGGATTTAAGATTATGATTGTCTAGTTTTGTGGGTTGTTTTTGTTTTTTTGTTTTGTTTTTTTTTTTTAAAGTTTGGTTTGGCTATTTTTTTGTTTGTTTGTTTGTTTTTTAAAAGTGTGTTTTGATGTGTTTGTTTGTTTGTTTGTTTTTTGTTTTTTGTTTTTTTTATAAAAATGATGTGGACATGAAATTTCAACAACCAATCATGAGCATCAAGTGTAAAGAATGTGATCGGATTTAATTTATTTTTTAGCTCATTTGGGGGATTAAAAATGATTTTTTCCATTGAATTTTATTTTTAAAAAATAAAAAAATTTAGGGTTTTGGCTCCAATTAATACTTTTGCCAATTAAGGAAAGCATTTTCAATGAGAAAATATTGGGAAAATGTACAAAAGAATTCGTAGAATTTGCAAAAAAAAATCTGACATTATTTCGACATTTTTATGAAATTTTAAGGAATTTTTTCCATTTTTTTCATGGTTTTGAAAAGAATTTCAATTTTTGATTTTTTTTGTATTTTTTTAAAAAAAATTAGGTTGGAAAAATATGTCAATTATTTGCAAAAATATTGGGAATTTTAAAGGAATTTTTCTATAAATTTTGTTATTTTTGCTTGATTTTTAAGAAATTTTTACATTTTTAAATGTGTTTTTAGGGTTTTGCGGGATTTTAAATTAAAAGGGCAGTACCCGGCTACGTGTGAACAATTGATAAGGAGTGTGTGTGAACGGTTGGCTGCAGCACACCACCACACGGACAAAGTGGAATGCGCGTCCCCGCGCATGAACAGTTGCAAACAAACACACTCCCGCACGAACAACGCACGCGAACAGCCATACGCACGCACACCTTGCGTGTGACAGGGGGCCTAGAAGAGGGTATGGGTGTGTGTGTTGTTTGTAAATTAATTCGTTGTGGTCTGCGCTTCGGGGGGGATGGGAAAAAAGGGCGTAGAAGGGGGGTTTGCGTGTATGTGTGGGAAGGGATATGTGAATGGGGGCTTAGGAGGGGGAGGTTTGTATGTGAATGGGGGTGTGACTGTAACACTCTTTTACATGGGGGAACGCGCAGCAGGAAGCCTTTGAGCAGATGAAGAAGTGCATGAGCCAAACTCCTGTCCTAAGGGTGCCGAACTTCACCAAACCCCTCTACAGATGCATCTGACTATGGCATAGGGGGTGTACTGGTCCAAGAGGGTCACCCCATTGCATATGAGTCAAAGAAATTTACCGATGCTCAAACAAGGTGGAGCACACATGAGAAAGAAATGTTGGCAGTCATCCACTGCCTTAGAAAATGGAAGCACTATGTCCAAGACAAGCATACAATAGTCTTCACCGACAATATCTCCCTCAAATACTTCCAATCCCAACCCAAGTTATTAGCAAAGCAAGCCCGCTGGCTAGACTTCCTAGCCGAATTTGACCTGGAGATTAAGCACAAACCCAGCTCTACTAATAAAATAGCAGATGCCTTGAGCCGGAAAGCTGACCTGAAAGCTGTCAGTGTGGTCAGCAGCAACTTCATAGAACTTGTCAAAGAGGCCCTAGAACAAGATCAAGAAATGCACAAGATAATCAAAGATGTGGAAGCAAAGAAGACACCACATGGAATGTACACCTTAGAAGAGGGTATTCTATTTTTAGGCAAGAGATTGTATATCCCCAACAATGTGGAATTAAAGAAACTCATCCTGCATGAGATACACGACGGCAAGATTGGAGGCCACAAAGGGCAAAGAAAAACCTTGGAGGCCCTTAGGAAGCAGTTCTTTTGGTCGAACATGAAGGAAGAAGTGATAGACTACATCAAAACTTGCCCCACTTGCCAAATGGTCAAAGCACCAAGATCAAGACTAGCCAGACTACTACAACCATTACCAGTACCTAACTGCCCATGGGATGTCATCAGCATGGACTTCATTGTGGAGCTATCAAAATCCCATGGGTACACAATCATCTTTGTAGTGGTGGACTATTTCTCCAAACAGGCCCACTTCATCCCGGCCAAACCACCACTGAATGCCAAGGAGGTAGCATGCCTCTTCTTCACACATGTGTTTAAATTGCATGGCTTACCACTAGCCATTGTATCAGATAGAGATGGAAGATTCATGAGCGACATGTGGAAGGAACTCTTCAAGACTCTGGAAACCCAACTAAGATTCTCATCATCCTTCCACTCGGAGACAGATGGGCAGACAGAACGAGTCAACCAAGGCATCGAAGATTACCTCCGCAGCTATGCTAGAGTGGATCAGAAAGATTGGGCCTTGTACCTTGACGTCTTGGAATTCCACTATAATAGCTCCATCCACTCGGCTATGGGGTACACTCCCTTTGAGTTAGCCACAGGAAAAGAAGTCATTACACCACTAGCCTTAGCATCCGGAGCGGCCAAAGCGGAGGATCAAGATGCAAAAGAATTCTTGAAGAAATGGAGAGATCGCAATGCAGCAACTAAGCAAAGTCTCGAGCAGAGCAAGATAACAATGACAGAGCAAGCAAACAAGAAGAGAAAGGCGGTACTATTCGCCAAAGGAGACTTGGTCCTAGTGAGCTCTAAGAATATGTCACTTCTCGAAAACATGACCCCCAAGTTCAATCACCGTTACTATGGACCCTACCGAATCACTGACGTGCTGAACGAAGTCACCTACAAGCTGGACCTGCCAGATAGTGTTTGTGTTCATAATGCCTTTCATGCTCGTCTTCTGTGCAGGTTCTATCCCGACAACCAATGGGGACGGCACGTACCAATGCTCCATTCCAATGGTCTTTTCGAAGTAGAAGCATTCCTCCGACGCCGAGAACAAAGAGGCTTCCCCGAATACCTCACCAAGTGGCGCGGGCGTCCACTCAAGGAGGCCACTTGGATCTCAGAAGCGGAGGCCCGTGAATGCGGAAAGGATGCCTTCGCCCTTTGGCTCGAGGAGAACCCCCTGCTCCTTCTACTGACCCTTGAGCTGCCTCAACACTTCAACAAATAATGCGGTTCTCAATCATAGACCCCAAATGTGCCTCCACTCCTCAAATGTAATTGAGTCGAGGATGGACTCGCATGGTAGCAATCATCACAAATAACTCCATCAAAAAAGAAAAAGCCCCAACGTCTTAGTGCGGCAGACACTGGCCAGTCTGATAGTATAGACTGTGTTAAGACCCCGCGGTCCCCTTAGACCGGCAGACACTGACCAGCTTGCTAGGAAAAGTTGTGTTAAGACCCCGGATGAGTCAAATAACAAACGCTACCCTTAGATTGCTGAGGTCAGCAATCCATTAAGCGGGGGTGAGTGTAAGGGCTTTGTAGCTATACCATGCCATTGCTACCGATTGCACCTATATAGGGAGTAGTAGTGACTCAAAGCCCTGCCTTGTTTCCACTCTACGTGTGATTTCCTATGCCCAGTGGTGAACCCTCTTATGTGCGGCGTCACGAGGGTGTAGTCCTGGGATGTGTCTATGTTGTCCCACTTTTGGATTGAATAATACAAGAGTATACCTTGAGCTCATATCGTGTTACCTTTCTGTGCCGTGTTGAGTGCGTCTTTGGTGAGGTGGGAGAGGGGGGCAGTGATAAGGCTGTAATCTTTGATAAATCTTCGACAAAATACTGTGAAGCCTAGGAACTCCCGCACTTCTCTTACAGTTTTTAGTACAGGCCATCTTTGGACAGCTTCCACTTTCTTAGGGTCCACTTTGATTCCATCTAATCCTACAATAAAGCCTAAGAATTCCAATTCTTTCACCGGGAACTCACATTTTTCCGGCTTGGCATATAACTGATGCTGCCGCAATTTCTCAAAAACTTTGCGTAAGTGTTGCTTGTGCTCTTCTAAGGTCTTGCTGTAGACTAGGAGGTCATCTATGTAGATAATGACAAAGATATCTATCTCTAGTCTAAAAATTCCATCCAAGAGGCCATAAAATGTGCCTGGCCCATTGCTTAGGCCAAACCCTAATACTAACCACTCAAAACTACCATATCGGGTACGGAAGGCTGTTTTTGGGATATCTTCTTCGGCTATGCAAATTTGGTGGTATCCTGATCTAAGATCAATCCGACTGAAGTGCTTGGCCCCGTGCAGTCTATCTAAGAGGTCTTCCACTAGGGGCATAGGGTATTTGTTTTTTATGGTGATTTTGTTAAGAGCCCTATAATCTACACAGAGTCTAAGTCCCCCATCCTTCTTCTTTACAAACAACACTGGAGCACCAAAGGGGGATTTGCTAGGGCGGATGAATCCTTGTTCTTCTAGTTCATGTAGTTGCTTCTTCAATTCCACGAGCTCGGTGTGGTTCATGCGATAGGGAGCTCGGGCCGGTGGGGCAGACCCTGGAATCAGCTCAATCTTGTGATCCACATCTCGTATGGGTGGTAGACCCTTGGGTAGTTCGGCTGGCATTACATCTTTGAATTCTTCAAGTATTTCTGCCACTTCTGTGTTCCTCTTCTGTTGTTTGGGTTTCTTGCCATTTTCTTCTTCTTCAATTGGTCGGATCATACACAGATAGACCATATCTCCTTGTTTGACTAACTTCTCGACTTGCTTTGCACTGCATGTCATGATACGTGGCCTGATAACGGTCCCTTGGACCGGTGCTTTTTGGGTCTGGCCTTTTGGTTGGTTTGTAGTTGGTTTTACTGTTTGGCATGATACTCCTGGCTTATTCTCCTTCATTTGCACCTTGATTGGGGTCCTACCAGGTAGCTGCATTCTTTCGCATGGTACTCTTACACCTTCTCCTTGCATATCTAGCATCATTTCATTCACACCCTTACCAAACATTGCAATGACATACTTGTTATAGAATTCTAGGCCTAATATCACTTCAAAATCATCCATGGGGATTACTAAGAAGTTGAGTTTCGCTTTCCACTTGTCGGCTTCCACTTGGACTACAAAGACTTGTTTTACTTCCTTGGCTTCTCCTTGTGCGAATGTTACTATTAATCCTTCTGGGGCTTTTCATAGCTTCAATCCATGTTTTGCTGCACACTGTGGTGTCATGAAGTTGTGTGTTGCTCCTGTGTCCACCATGATAGGTTGGTTTCCTTCGCCCATTCGGCCTTTGATGTATAGATGGTGGACTGCCGCTACCCTGGCTGCCATGCATTGGGGTCGGGCACTAACTGACCCTACCCTTGGGTGATCCATGCTCTCTTCACTCCCATTTGGGATTTCCTGGATACGCGGTGGTAGTGGTTCTTCTCCTCCATATGCACAAGTTGCATTCACCCTTGATCCGCTCGATGAAGCTGTGGCTT
This sequence comes from Lygodium microphyllum, assembly GCF_053477565.2. NCBI lineage: Eukaryota > Viridiplantae > Streptophyta > Polypodiopsida > Schizaeales > Lygodiaceae > Lygodium > Lygodium microphyllum. The sequence continues at coordinate 5,149,363 of NC_141145.1, forward strand.
CTATTGGGCATCTGTTTTGGTGGTGTGGACCCCCGCATTTGAAGCATCTGATGCCGGTGGAAGGGCTTGGGGGTCTCAACCACGATGTGTTTGATGTTGCGGGCCCATATGATGTGCTAGGGGTTGGCCTGTAGTGATTGTTTCCCCATCTCCCTACTGCTCCTCTTGGTACTAATGCGGTTTGGGATACGGCCGTGGTGTTTTGACTCCTTGTATCTGTGAATGCCCCTCTAGGAGCATTGGGCCTCTGGTTCCAGGAGTTGTTGTTGTTGAAGGTGTTGTTGAAGTTGTTGTTGAACCTATTTTGATTCCCTTGTGCTGTTCTTCTGCCTTCCAGGTCCACCAGTCGTTCGGCCATTCTCATGGCTTCTGCTAAGCTTGTTGGCTCCTGTCTCTCCACATCTCTTCTAGCCCATTCTTGCATCCCAAAAAAAAATCCATGTAGCTTAGTGTCGGTATCCATGTTTGGTAGCTGCAGCATGATTTGCCTATATTTGCTGACATACTCTTTCATCTTTCCCTGTGCTTGCTTGAGGTTCCTCCATTCATCTCTCACTTTGAATTTCTCCAGCTTTGGAATAAAGTAGTCCTTCAGTTCTTCCTGGAGTTCTTCCCACGAATAGATTGTGTGGCCCTACTCTTGTTCTAACAGGTACCAACTGGCAGCGTCCTCCTCCAAGTAAATGACTGCCACTTGCGCCTTCCTGTCTTCGGTAATTCTTGAATACTTTAAGTACCTATCCACCTCTGCGATCCATTTCTTCAGAACCAACCCATCTCTCTCTCTCCCTTGTACTTGGCGGGTTGGGGCATCTTGAATTTTCCATAATCATCTTCTGAACTACTGCTATCTTCCTCTTCTTTGCGATGGTGCTTCTTCTCCTTCTTCTTGTCTTTCTTTTTGCTTCCTAATTCTACTACTTTCTCCTTCTCCTTCCTTCTATCTTGCGCCCTCCTAGATGACTCCTCTCTACCCGTTCTATCCATCTCCTCTTGCATTCGGTGTCTCCTCTCCTCTTCTTGTTGTTGACTCACCCATTCTCTATAGCCCTGCTCTACTTCTAGTTTTTTCCTCCTTTCTTCCTCTTCCTCTTCCTCTTTCATCTGCATGTTCCTCCATATTGATTCTAGCATGCCTAACATACCATCTAATTGTCTTTCTAGTCCGGCCACCTTCTCCTCTTGGGCCACTCTCCATTCTTGTCCCCTACTCTTCTTCCTCTCCTCCAGTGTCGGGAGGGTGATGTTCTCCCTTTCTTCCTCCATGTGGTTGGTAGTGGTGTCGACGCGGGGAAGCCGTGTTTCGCCTGTGGTGGTGTGGGTCGTGCCGCGGGGAAGCCGCATCACGTCTTCAGACGGTGGGATGTCGAGGTTGGGGGCGTCACGCCGGGGCGACGCGTCGGGGGGCATCGCGCCAGGGCGACGCGATGTGGGGCGACGCGACGTGGGGCGTCACGCTGTGGGTTGTTACGACTACGATCTCTTCGGGGCACTAGATCTTTCCTCCTGATTCCGTGAGCACTCCTTCACTCTGAGCAAGAGTTGCTCTGATACCAAGTGTGATAAACTTGCACTCGTTACGCACTTAACATGGCACAGAAAGGTAACACAATATGAGCTCAAGGTATACTCTTGTATTATTCAATCCAAAAGCGGGACAACATAGACACATCCCAAGACTACACCATTGTGACGCTGCACATAAGAGGGTGGGGGAAGGAGGAGGGAGAGGAGGAAGGGAGGGAGGAGGAAGGAGGGAAGCAGGAGGAGAGAGAGAGAAAGGGGGTTACGGGGAGAGAGAAAGAAGAAGAAGAAAAAAGATAGAAAGAAAGAGGGGGGGAGAGAGAAGGGGTAACGGCCGCGGGAGGGGGAGGGGAATTAATATTTTAAATTAATTAATAAAGAAATCAAGGAATAAATTAAAAAATAGAAAAAAGAAATGAAAGGCGCGCCCTCGTCCCGCGCGCGTGCGCGGGGCGGGGTAAAAAAATTTACCGTGGCGGGATTGGAATGGCGTCGGGACATCGGCACGGGGTACGCGACGGGGGTATGTGGAGACACGTAAAATCGAAAATGGGCGCGTTCATGCGCAACACGAGTCACGCGAGACACGTCAAAACAAGGAAAAATTAATATCGCCCAATCCGATCGTCGAAACGAAATGATGTAAAAACAAAAATTGTGCAGGACAGCAGGGGGAAGACAGCGAAAAAGTGCAACGGGGGTTCCGGTGGAAGATAGGGCATTCACATGCAAAAAACATAAAAAACAGGTCCAAAAATGCAAACGAAAATTAATATCGAAAGATCTGTGCATCGGAACGAAGTGCAGGAAAAAGGAAAAATGTGTAGAAGAACGTGCCCAACAACCCTATCGTGTCAAAGCACCGTTTCCACTGATACAAGATGCATTCACATGGAAAAAACTCAAAAAACAAACCCGAAAAGGGATTCGAAAATTAATACGGAACGATTCGTGCACCGAAACGAAGTGCAGTAAAAACGTAAAATGTGCGGGGGATAGATTTTCACAGGCCTATCATGTTAAAACGTAGTTCCGATAGGGTTCGGAGGCGTTCACATGCAAAAAACACCAAAAAGACACTCAAAAACACATTTAAAAATTAATAATTAATAATACAAAAGTCGAAATAAGAGGGAGAAAAAAGGAAAAATTTAGGGAAAGGTGTGATGGACATGGTTGTCAAGTCAAACTTGAATTTCGATGCAAACAAGGCAGGTTCACATGGAAAAATGTCAAAAAGACGCACGAAAAGGTCCCGAAAAACCGCAAAATTAATAATGGACAAACCGTGCATCGAAATGACACGGAGTAAAAAGAAAAAATGTCAGGGGGAAAGTGGTTGTTAGGGCTATGATGTCAGATCACTGTTTCGAAGCAATAAAAGCGCGTTCACATGGAAAACCGTCTAATTTGTGCAAAATACTTCAAAAACTAATAACTCGAGAACCGTGCATCGGAACATGGGTAGGTAAGAAGGAAAATTGGACAGTTTAAAGGGATGAACAGAACTATAAGTTTGGATTGGAGTTTGGGGGAAGGTAGGGTGCGTTCACTTAGAAACACAACAAAATAAAGGAGAAAGGAAAATGAAGGAGGAACATCCCCAAGGGAGGGGGGACACTGGACGGGTGGGTAGGGAAGGGACCCCAGGAGTGTAACAGAAAGTCATGGCATACATGCATGAGCAAAGTGAGGTATATGCAGGGTGGTATGCAAGGTAGACGCGCAGGGATGTGTCCCCACACATAAAACCTTAATGGGTAGGGTTGACTGATCAACAGGGACCTAATACCATATGACAGACCAACCACTAACATCCCCACACTTAAAACATGAACATCACTGACAACAAAAAGTGTAGGGTTAGAAAAACTTGGCCCATGTTGTCGAGAATCAAAGTTGACACGTCCACTGTCGTTGTCGACTGCAGGAGGTACCAAGGTATCTTCACAGCACACGTCCTTCGTGGCAGGGACCACACGGCAGCACCCAGGGAGGTAGCTGGTGGATGAGTCTCGTCGAGTCGGTGTCGCTGATGAAGGAGAGTCACTCAGCTTACAATACTCAGATGGGATGAGAGAACAGTCACTCGCCCCATTACGAACATCACTCGATAAATAATGATTGAAACCCATATCTCACACTCGGTTTAGGAATTAACAAAGGAATGGTACAAAGGAGTACGCCAAGGTGCATAGTTGATGGTGCATCAGTGCGTCCAACCCGTCTGCCATAGTTACAAGGAGGAAGGCAAGGGAGCCTTACAGTGTAGTGTATAGAACAGGGTGACATGTCCTGTGATGATGGCAGAAACCCACCCCATGGATGCATAGGGAAAAGAGAACATACCTTGCGCCAAGGGTTGTAACATCCCTCAATCCTTACCTCGCGGTAATCGATTGAAGAAACTCAAGTCACACTCAGCCCACCCTCTATCTCACGCTCTGTTGAAAGATACAGAGGGCAGCCATGTCCTGAAACCTCTTGATGTAATCCTCACGGTCACTTGTGCAAAGGTTGTATGCCTTATGCGCATTTGATGGTGCAACTATGCATCCCGCCCAATGCCGGCATACGATGCGAGAAGGAAGGCTAGGGAGCCTTATGGTGCAGTGCACAGAAACAAATCATGCTTTGTGCATTGAGAGGTCCATCCCGTGCGTGCAACACTTCATTCACACTTCTCACCTCTCATTTGATTTAAAGGGAAAAGAATGGTCACTCGTCCCACCCTCTGTCTCTCTCTCTATTGATAATTACAGAGACCAACCATCCTCACTTCCCCATCCAGTTAGGATGAAAGCTCGCGTCACTCGATTGTTTGTCGATGAAGATCGCGTCGTCAGTTGTTGAAGAGGCGTACCCAGGGAGGTAGCCATCAGATCGAACGTTGTGTTACATAGGACATGGCATCTACTAGAGGACTGTCAAACGCTCTGCAGAAAGGCACAGGACACAGCGTACCAAGGGAGGCAGCTTCAGAACTGGATCCTGGGGATGTCAATTGATGAATCCACTTTTTGGACTGCTGGGTGTTGCCACCTTTTCCGCAGCCAGCTTCTCACCCAAGGGTGTTAACCACCTTTTCTTGGAACGAGGCCTGTTATGACAGGGAATTTCTTCCTTTTCTCCCATAACAGATTTTTTTTTCTTGTCTTGTTTTTTTGTTTTTTTTTTTCTTTTTTTCTTTTCTTTTTTCTTGTTTTCCCCTATTCCCGAGGGTGTCTCTACCTTTTCTCGAAGAATAGGTCGGCATGACAGGGACCGAAGTCCTTTTCTCCCATGACCGATATATATATATATTTTTTTCTTTTTTTTTTTCGAATTAAGAAAGGGAATGGTGGAAATACCATTTGTCAGAACCATCCTTGCCACTGCCGTTGGTGGAAAATAGAGGATAAGAGATCAGGGCTGGAAGGTAGGGCTGAGGGGACAGAGGGTTGCGTCCACCTCATCAGGAGTGGCTGAAGAATGGCTATCAGAACTAGCATAAGAGTTACAGTGCCACGCCAACGGGGGAAAGAATCAGGTGACTGTGATTGTCAAGATTCCCAAGGAGGGAAGTACTTCTTCAGGCGATATCCATTGATCAGGAAGGGATCATCAGAGGCATCAACGGCCTGCACTTGGATAGAGCCATTAGGGTTGACAACAAGTACCTTATATGGGCCCATCCACCGCTATTGGAGCTTGCCAGGAAACTTGCCAAATCGTGAATCATAAGCTAGGACCAAATCACATTCTTTGAACTCATTGTGCTTGATGAAGCTGTCATGGTAAGCCTTACGTCGAGCTTGCGTGGCTTCCATGCACTGTAAAGCCATCCTGTGAGTTTCGTCCAAACATTCCAAGTGCAGGAGATGGTGTTGCAGTGAATCATCATCCCCCAAACACTCTTTAATAGCCACTCGCAAAGAGGGCAATTCCAGTTCAACAGGGAAAACAACTTCTGTACCATACACCAGCTGGAAGGGTGTCTGTCATGTAGCTGCTTTATGGGAGGTTATGTACGCCTAGAGGGCCTCTGTAAGTCGATCATCCCAATCACAATGATGTGTGGAAATTGTCCTTGTCAGGATCGAGTAGAGGATGTGATTGGTGACCTCGACTTGGCCGTTGGCTCTGGGGTAATAAGGAGTGGACTTGCGATGGCGGATCTTATATAGCTATGTCAACTCTTCCATGACTTTATTAATGAAATGAGTGCCTCTGTCACTTACCAGCTCTAGCGGACTACCAAAACAGGTGATGGTATTCTCGTACATGAACAGGGCCATGCTATTACCATTGTCCGGTTTTAGAGCTTTGACTTCACACCACTTAGTAACATAATCCGTACATACCAGGATATATCTGTTATGTTTCCTTCTGGTGGGAGGATCGATTGGGCCAACGAAGTCGATGCCCCACTTCTCGAACGGCTTCAAAGGAAGGATAGGTTGCAATGGCATGGCACTTGTTTTGGTGGGTTTCCCCATTCGCTGACAAGCATCACATCTTTTATAGTAATCATATGCATCCTTGTGGAGGGTCGGCCACTAGTAACCTGCTAGTAGAGCTTTCCTGCCTGTAGCTTCTCCTGCAAAGTGACCCCCACACGGCTCATCATGGCAAGCCTTCAAAACAATCCCAATCTCATCTCCTGCAACACATCTTCTGAACACTTTATCTTTGCCTTTCTTGTATAGTGCACCGCCTAACAGGGTGTAGGGGGCTGATTCTAACATAAGCTTCTTCCTTTCCTGACTAGAAATGCCAAGAGGGTACTATTGGATTGCCAACATATTGGCAATTTCTGCATACCAGGGGGTTACAATTTCTACAAGGAATAGGGAAGCATTAGGGAGGACTGGATCATCCTGCTTCTCGTCTGCAATCTGCGGGATACGCAACAGATGATCAGCCAAAACATGGGAAGGACTAGGTTTGGTAATTACCTCAAAGTCAAACGCCTAGAATAGAAGGAGCCATCTCATCATTCGTCCTTTCACGTTTGCTTTGTTTATTAGGAAGGACAGGGCCTCGTGATCCACATAAAATTTAAAGTGGGTAGATAGTAGGTAGTGGAAAAACTTCTCCAGTGCAAACACCATTGCCAAGCACTCAAGCTTTGTTAGTTCTGTTCCCTATCAGTGACCTTTCAGCTTGCATAATATATCAGTTGATCTAATTTGGAGGGGCCCTTTTGACATAGGACAGCACCTAGCCCTTCAACTGATGCATCAGTGTGTACATGAAACTCCTTCATCCAATCAGGAGGTTGCAGAATGGGTGCCTCAACCAGACACTGCTTCAGAATATTGAAGGCTTTGTCACATTCTTCCGTCCAAATATACTCTGCATCTTTCCTCAGAAGCTTGTGCAAGGAGGTTGCCTTTGTTGCAAAATAAGCTATGAACCTTCTGTAGTAACCCACATGGCCTAGGAATCCCCTCAACTGTTTGAGGTTGGTGGGTGCTGTCAGAGCTACGATCTTCTCGATCTTTGCAGGGTTTGTTGATATCCCTTGTACAGAGACAATGTGGCCCAACAGAACTCCAGAAGAAACCCCAAAGATGCATTTCTCGGGGTTGAGGGAGATCCCATACTCCTGGCATCGGTCAAAGCATTGTTCCAAATGTCCCTAGTGTTCACGAATCAAACTATAGACACAGAAGTCATCCAAATATACCTCTATAAAGTCGTGCAAATGATTTTGGAATGCAGCCATCATGACTCATTGGAAGGTAGCAGGGGCATTGCAGAGTCCAAACGGCATCACTCGGTAAGCGTAGGTCCCCCATTCTGTGGTGAAGGTTGTTTTGGACTGATCTTCTTCTGCTATCTGCACTTGGTTGTATCCACTCAATCCATCCAGAAGGGAATAAAGCTCATGTCCTGCCACTGTGTCCAAAAATTGGTCTGTGAAAGGGATAGGAAAGTGATCCTTCTTGGTCTTGGAATTCAACTTGCGGAAATCCACACATATACGAAGCTTGCCATTCTTCTTGGGTACAACCACGATGGGTGAAACCCATTCACTATTTGCCACTGGATAGATGAACTCGGCTTCCAGAAGCTTCAGCAGCTTTGCTTTCACCAAGGTTGAATAATTTGGATTCATTCGCCTCTCTCGTTGTCGTACTAGCTTGGCATTAGGCTCCAAATCAATATGATGCTGACATATTGTGGGATCAATCCCCTTTAGGTCTTTGTAGGACTATGCAAACATGTCCAAATTCTCTTCCAACAAGTTGTACAAGGTTGACAACTCCTCTTCTGGTAGGCTACTACCCACCTTCAAGTGGTGTTCAGTGCCATTTGCATCCACAAAGGTTAACTGCCTTTCACATTCTACTTCACAGATGAAGGTCCCACTGACTGCTTCTAGGTACAGATCTGACTCCTTCAAGGGGGTGGTGTCCTCTTCTGATGTCCCACTAGATCCAAAGTCTTCTTGCAGTAAGGACTTAGGTTGCCCCTTGAAATGGTGAAATGGGATTAGCGCTGTCTCGATTTTGGTTTGAATGTTAATTACCTTAGAGCTTGAGGACTCCTCTTCAGAGGATGCATCCAGGAATGTTACAAAACAGGGGCTCTCGGAATTCTGTTGTGGCCTTGAGACTGGTACTTGTTGACAAGGAGCATCATCATCATCCTTTCTTGAAAAGTGTGGATGGGTGCGATAAGAACCACTGATAAAAGATAGCTTATTTTTCTTGATCCACTTCTTATATAGGCTCTACCTATAGAAAGATCCATTTACCAATCCAAAGGGTACCATTGCTATTCGGTCCCACAGCATGGAGTCTTCTGCTTCTGAAGCTTCTGGAACTCCCTCCTCATCTATACCTTCTGTGGGTGGAGTGATTTCTTCTGTCTCGCTTTCAAAGTCTCCTTCTTCAGATTCATCATCATCCTCTTCAGACTTCGGCTTTGCCTCTGTAGGTGCTCTGTAAGAGAAGAATAGGTCCTCTGATTCACCTTTTGCCTCTGTCTCTGGCTCTGCTATGGCCATTAATAGGGAGAGCAGTACATCCATGCTTCTATCTCACTGTCAGAAGTGATTTCGGAAATCGTTCCTGGTTCAGGCAGGAAGTATTCACCCATTGATAAGGACTTTTCATCTTGAGGAAGTTGGCTTACAGTACCTACTGTCAGGAACTGTGCCACTATTTTCTTGGGAAGGATCTATTTGACAACATCTTCGTTTGTTGATGTTCCGTCTATAGCCTCATTGGGGGAGTCAGAAGATAATTCCAAAGAGGTGGATCCATGTCCTTTTTTAGCACCATATAACTTCAGCACCACTTTATTGGGTCCTCTACCCAAGGTCAAGGTTCCTTTGAACCAATCCATCCTTGCTCTGGCTTCAAAAAGCCATAGTCTGCCCAGTAACAGGGGGTAGGATGTACCATAAGAGTTTGGCTTCACCACTAGATAGGTTAGCCAATAATCTTTTCCAGCAACTGTAGTCTTCACATATGGGAGAATTCCCAAATGCTTGATTCTGCTTTGATCCGCCAGCCTGATGATCCATTGAGTTGGTTGCACACCTTGTAGGCCTAGATCCTTCATTGTCACATCCATCATAATGTTCACTGATGAGCCACCATCAATCAGTGCATTTGCAATAAAGCAGCCTTCTATCCACACACCAGTCTCTGGGGTACCAAGATCTAGGAAGGCGTTAGCCACATCCACTTCTTTTAAAGGCTCTGATGTTGGACTTTGTTGCTGTTGAGGGAGCAATCCTTAATCCACATCTTCTTGTCAATATACTTTTGAACCTTTTTCGGCAACTGGGAGACAACACCAACAATTGTCAGAATGTGAGGTTTGGTTTAAAGGTATCTAGATCTCTGACCAAACCGTATTCCTTAATAGGATACACTGGCTTCTCTAATTGGTTAGGGAATGGGGCGACACCCATTTTCATTTTCCCTTTTCCTTCCAACAGGGGCATCATGGGGACTTTTTTTGCCACTTGTGACACTTCCTCCTCTTCTATCTCCCGGACTTCTGGTCGTGTCTCGGGAACTGTCTCTGTGACTCTCTGTGGCACTCTAATGCTTTGTACGGCACTGTAAGGCTCTGTTCTGTTCCATTCTTCTGTTGGAAGATTGAACTTCACTATTATGGCAGGAAGATTATTTTCTTTTTGGACAGGTGGCTCCTTCTTCTTTACACGCGTGATGGCAGCAACTTCCAATTCCACTAAATTGGAGGTAAGCTCTTGGGCCTTGGCCGGGACTATCAGTAGCACTGTTTTTTACTGGGGTTGGGCTTGGACAGTCTTTTGCAGTGTGGCCTTCTCCTTTGCATCGACCGCATAAGGGCTTGTAATCCACTGACCTTCTGGGATTTGGACAATTTGGTGAAATGTGTCCCTTTTCTCTGCATCTGTAACACTCCACTTTTGATCTCTGACCACCGCCAGACTATCTTCCTCTGTAACTTTGGGATGGAAATCTTCTGGGTCTGAAATTAGGACCAAACTCCCTAGGCTTTGGTCCAATATCCTGTGTTGTCATTTTGGATTCCAGCAAGTTGAATCTTGTGTCTTCTTCCTTCCTTCTCCTATCATGCATCTCCTTCAGCGAGCAAATATCCTCTACATGGTTCTTCCGCAAACAGTAGGAACATAGGGCTCCAGGAATGGTTGGTTTTTGTGTACATTCAGTAAATGGCCTGCTTGATGACACTTACCACACCAAGTATTTGACCACATCACATCTCTTCCTGCTCCTGCAACGTTGGATATGCTAGCGGTATTCACTTTCAGTGTCTGTAGCTGCTCTATAATCACATCCATCAACTCCTTTTTTATATTTGCAATTGAATTGGATAAATAATCCTTCAAGCTTTCTCCCCCTGAGGCACTGGCAATAGGGTTTTGAGGAGTCTCTGTAATCACTGCATAAACTGGTTGGGCTGGTGCAGAGGGGTCTTTTTTCTGATTCTGATTTAGAGCTCATGTTTGAACTGTTGGATGTTGGCTCCAGTTGGTAGGGTTCCACTATTGCTGCTGATTCGGCATTGGAGAAATTGGTTGGGACCATTGTTGCTGTGGTTGAACCATCATTTGAGGCATTGATTGGCCACTGTGGATTTGGTGCACTGTACTATGATACTGGGGGCATCTGTTGGTAGGGGTACGGAGAGTCCCTAGGATTGCATTTGGTGGGTATATCATTCCTAACATCAGAGGAGGTAGGACTCCTCTTCCTGGATTCATCGTCAATCTAGCTTCCACTTCATCGTACAATCTTGCACCTTCTGTTGCAGCTTGCAGTGTGGCTGGTCTTTGCAGCTCCAGAAACTTACAAACTTCTGCTTGTAATCCTATGAGAAACACTCCCTTTTGAATGCCATCATCTAGATTATGGTTAGTCCATCTCTTCAGGATGGATTCCATTTGTGAGACATAAGCTTCTACTCTTTCTCCAGAGGACTAACTTAAATTCATAAATTCCTCTCGCATCTGCTCTTCAAAACCTTCACGCCTGAATTTAGTGAGAAAGGCCAACTTCAGGTCGTCCCATGTGCCAAAAGTTCCTACTACTTATCTCTCATACCACTAAAACGCCATGCCCTTGAAAGTGGCGAGGAATATTGCTAACCAATGCTTAGGGGTTCTAGCATTGTTAGCCACACATGCTACCATAAACTCTGCTACATGAAGATCGGGGTCTTCATTGTACTCTCCCTTAAAAATTGGCAACGGGACTACATCCGCTGGCTTGTCATCAATATTTCTAGGACGGATCTGGCTTGGAAGTGGAGTTCTCAGCTTTGATTTTTGCCTTCTCTCTTCTCACGTACCTCTGTACTCGTTCTAACGCTTGCCTCTTTATTGCGTCATTCATCAGGGGGTTGGCTCCACTATGTTATTAGTGCTCCATAGAGGGATAACAGAAGGCTTCAGTCTCTGGAGGACTCTCTTGCCAACATTTCTTCTACTTCTTCCTTTTCAACGTCTCTGAATTATGCTTTCATGCCACTGCACAGAGGAAGGTATTCAGTTCTGAAGGTGTCAAAATGCATACGTCTAAGCATTGTGGTGGTGCCATCATCATAGTAATGCCAGCTTCTGATGGTTTCAACAGTGTATGTTGTAAAGAGCACTCTGTCTACCAACTTCCAGTGGGTTGCCAATTAGACAAACAAAAGATTGTCAGTGCACCAAGCATCCCATGTATCTTGCTGTTGAGCATCCACGAACAAATTCCAACTTTTTTCCTTCTTGTCTTCATGAACCTCTGTAGACCAAGACTCCTGAAGCTTCTTCACAATCTCCCACTTGATGATATCTGGAAACTTTTCAATGAATGCCAAATCTTCCATGGATGGTCATTCTCTCTGTTTCTACTCTTCAGTTTGTTCCCAAACAGTTTGCCACCAAGATGCAAGTTTATGCTGCTTCAGCAGGAAGAGGAAACAATCCACCACATAAAGCATGCATCATGATGGTGATGTGTTTCCGCCATTGTGGGATGAACTTCTTATGGAAAGTGGCTTTTATTATGAGAAATTCCAACTCTTTAGTGGAAGAAGGAACTTTACAAACATCCATTGAATTCTCCTCTTCTTGGCAATGCCATTTCCTTCATTTTCAGCATCTTCTGGTGCTTGTTGATGGCAAGTTTCCCCGGCTGCGCACCAAAAACATGGAGCCCCAAGAGGAACACCAAGGAAAAGGGAATTCTCTTGCAAGAAAATCTATCTTGTAACATCAACAAGCTTTTATTTCATTCCTTTGATCATCAAAATAAAGAAAACAACAATTCTTCACGTAGCATCATAGTAGATATCTCCCACGGATTTGATAGAAAACCATATTCTCCAACATCCTCACAAAATCCATCAATAGAACAAAGAACACAAGGGAATACACCATCTTTGAATGGAAATACATCACATATTATTCATCTTCAATGTATTCATAGTTCTCTCTCTCAATCTCTCATATGCAGTTACACTATTTTAATAGAATTGACTATCTCTGACTCTCTCTCTCTCTCTCCATCAATAGTACATCATATCCTCACTAAAATCACACAATAATCACTCACAATAATCCTTCTTAGGTCGTGGATACACCTCCCAAAAGGTATGTCAGATGCGAAGGGGCACCAGGGACATCATAGTGTCCTGTGAGATATGTCTTCTGTCACTATCCTTCTGTTACCTTCTGTGAATCTTTTGTAAATCTTCAGTAATTACTTCTTCACTTCAATTAGCTTGGATAGAGCTTCCATTCATCCTTTTCCTAAGACAAAAACACTTCCCAAAATATCCATACATCCATCATAACACTCAACAGAAATAAATAGAACAGAACCACAGAACAACAGAAGTACAGAACAACAGAGCTATAGAAGCACAGAAGCTACAGAACTTTACAGAAGATCAACAAAACCCATAAAAATCATAACAAAACCAATTTAATATCTCATAAACCTTTTCACATATTCTCAATCATCTCTCAAAACATTCATTCAACCATCTCAACTACCAAAATAGAAACAAAACAAAACAAAATAGAAGAAAATCAGGCCTTACAGAACCATACTGAGAGAATTACAGAACTCTTCAGAACAACATATTTCATCAAAAACCAACATAAACCCTTTCAAACATACTCAAACCACTCCAAACACTTCAAAAAATCTTCAAACTCAAACAATCAACCACCAAAAACAACCATTCAGCAACAAAAATAACAAAAAATCAGCCCAAAAACCAATCATTTCGACACTCAAGACAAAAATATCAACATAAGCCAGAATGAATGAGTATACATCATATGGCATTGAGGATAGTCTTGTTTTTATATTCAATAATACCGTTCTATTGAGGAGTGTAGGGAACCATATATTCATGATGAATACCATGATTATTATAATAATCATCAAAATATTTTGAAATGTATTCTCCACCATTATCACTACAAAGTTTCTTAATATGACAACCAATATGAAGTTCGACAACTTTTTGATATTGCTTAAAAGACAATAAGGCTTCGAATTTGTGTCACAAGAGAAAAACAATGGTGTATCTTGAAAAGTCATCAATAAAAGTCATGAAATATTGATCTTGAGATTTTGATGGAGAAAAAGATCCACACATACTAGTGCAAATCAGATCAAGAAAACCTTTGGAATGAGTTGTGGTGGAAATGGAAAAGGGTTTGTGAAAATGCTTTCTAAGTGTACAATATTCACAAATACCCATGTGAGGATGAGCTTTGAATTCCATACCTTGAACAAGGTCACACCAATAAAGATCGACAACCTTGCACCCTCTCTTATGGGAAGTTAAAAACATATTTTGCTAACTTGTTCTCAAAGCATGAAGATGATGAGCAAGAGCTTGATGTTGCAACCTCAAGAAGAAGATTGTTGAGCTATTTTGTATGAGAAAATGAGGTTGTTTTGCATCTCAAAATTAAATAATAAAGGGATAAGTTATTGAGAAACTTGGTAAGCCTTCCATGATGATCATGCGCTTGAGGGGGTCAGCAATGAATATATGTATATATAATGTGAGTTCAAAATAAGGTGTTTTTAAAACATCACTTTTATACATTTTTTACATATAGAAGGGTGTCATATAAAGGGATTACTTACAAATCAAATAGAAAAGGGTCGTGTTTTATTCAAGAAAAATTCACAGATTAGGATATTTATAAATAGGCCATGAACGCACGTTATATAGAGGACATATATATAGTGAACCCCCTGAGATCATGTGATGTAATGTTTCCATGGCACCATGAGACTCATATAAGCTGAGAATTTATGTATTAATCTTGCATTGTGTAAAATGGGTTTCTTTGCGAGTTCATGTTTGTTGTTGTCATTTGGCTTTGTGGAAGAGGTGTTTAGAGTGGTGCTACTTATGTTTTTTGTTGGCATTTGGCTTTGTGGAAGAGGTGCTTAGAGTGGGGCCCTATAGGGGTTACCTCTTTTTTGGTATCTTTAAAGTCTTGTGTAATATCCCCACCCCGCATAGGAACCCCCCCTCTATAGGAACCCCCCTCTAGAAACAAATAAAAATTATTGAAATCCCCCCTCGTGGTTGCGGAACAGGTGACGGGGGAGGAAGAAGGAGATGACGGCGACAAGAAGGATGACGTGGAAGAAGAAGAAGTAGATGACATAGAGGAGAAAGACAATGACGACGTGGAGAAAGAAGGAGACGACACTAGGGAAGACATGCAAGATGACATGGAGTAGGAGTGGAAGATGACATTGATGAAGGAGAAGAAGGTGATGATGTCAAGGGGGAGGCCACATGGCCTACCAACCCTCCCCCTTGGGCATGTCGAGCCCTCGCGGTCACCTGGAGGGGCTAAGAAGCCCCGTCGCCATATGGACGATGACAAGTGGTGGGCAACACCACCTCCTCCCCACTTCCCCTTTGTTATAAAACCCCCCCCAATGGAAAGAAAGAAGGGCCTCAATGCTAAATGGGACTACACAAAGAGAGAGAGAGAGAGAGAGAGAGAGAGAGAGAGAGAGAGAGAGAGAGAGAGAGAGAGAGAGCTTCTAAAAGGTTTCTCCCTTTTCCCCTCCTTAGAGGGCGGCCACACGTGCTTACCCTTTCCCTCGTATCTACAAGCTAACCTCCCCCAATCATGATAGAAGAGAGTCACCCTAGCATGCCATCTCTCTAACGAGAGAGAGAGAGAGAGAGAGAGAGAGAGAGAGAGAGAGAGAGACTCATAAGCTAAAAGTATGGCCCCAAAATAAATGGTGACATATACCAATGGTAATTCCGCATCCAACAATGGAGTCACTGATCAAGGCATTACTATCAATACAAATATAACGTTGAGTATGGATAATTCATCTCTAAATATCTAGATACTAATTGCCATCTCCGCTATTCATTGAGACATAGGCATGCGCATGGATTCATTTTAACAAGTAGCTTGAATTTATTTTTTGATAGTTAATGAACTCATAGGGGGATGGTAGGATAATTATTTTCGTGTTAGGTTCTCAATAACCATAAATGACCTTGCATAGATTTATGCATATGGTGCATTGAGGTTCGCACAAATTATTGTACCCAAATACAATCATGGCATCCTAGTGCTACACAACAAAATCATACATAGTATGAAAAGCATATAAGTTTACCTTGAGGGTTACGTGCATAGATAGTAGATGCATGGGAAAGATTATATGAAACATACATCAATGGTACATGAAATAATCTTTCATTAAAAGTCTTGTATCTATCCTATGAAGGTTTCACCTAAAATAACGGTTAAGGAGTTTACCTTGTGCTACCAAACCATGAGTTGATTACAACTCGCACAATAATTCGGGAATTATTTAACATCGGAAGATAGTCTTGCATCATTACAAATTTGTCTCGCATTCTTTGCCTTACGAGAAAGGAAGATAAAGTCAAGTTAAAATTTTACATAGTATCCCTCTTTGATCCCAAGGGGGAGAGAAAATATGCAATGGAAAGGTTATCACAAATTTTCTTGTAATGTTTGGGAAAGAATACCATTGTTTTTGTTGAATTGTTGTTTGAATGATTATTCCAAGTGTTTGTGATTGATGGTAAATTCATGGCGGGGGTCTATGATGACGAATTGCCATGGGGATAAAGGAATGTTTTCTTGGAAAATTATATAAGAGCTGACTACCTTGACTATGCTTGATTCTTAAATGATTTAATTAAGGAAAGGTTCTTTGCACGGGTGGATCACCTCCAAGATCTCACCGTGGATCAACCCGAAAAGGGCACCACTAGATTCACGACCTGAAGGTCGAGTGGTGAGAAGGCCAACCATGGGAATAATGTTTTCACTCCTAGGTAGCTTGCCGATCAGGTGGAGCTCTAGACATCCCTTGCCAAGTCCAAAATAGAGTTGAGGACCTATGTGGCCCCAAAGTCTGTGTAACATTGGAAGATCCTATTCTAAATAAAGGATGGAAATTGTGGTGCCATGTGATTTGGACCAATTACTTCTGCAGAAGGATATGTAAATTCTCCTGTATGGGGAGGGGGCAAAGATTAAATTGAAGATAAATTAAGGAACTTGTTTGCCAAGATGATTGGTTGCTCTATATTTGTTTCTCTACTATAAATTATGCAAACAAACACTATTTCTTAAAAGGATTAATTAAGGAACATGGATTTAAATGTCACACATAAATGCGATAGGACATAATTAAATAACTAAAGAATGCCTATTGAGGGAAGCGGGTGGACGGAACCCTCGTGATAGGGTCCATTCTACAATAGGGTGGTCTGAGAGAACTGGGAGGCTTCTCACCAGGTTTTACTGACATTCGATCCTTAGGAATTGTTAGGTTAGAACCCCAATTCATGCTGTTTTAGGGGACCGGAATGGGACTATGCCCTACCGGAAGAGAGATTGAGCGGCGCATCCCTCTTGTTTCCGATTCTCTTTGAACCAAGTACGGCATGGGTCTACTTGGACTTAGTATCTCTACATAAACTAGGATGTTCAGGACCACCTAACACTAGAATGTTGTCAGGAGACCTTGACCACTAGGGACTCAAATATCAAGTCAATCCCAGTGGGTTTGTCAGCCATGAACGTTTTGTTGTGAGGCAAACTCAAGAAACCCTAGGTGACAAACCCCGTAAAATTCCATGGGAGTGCTGGGCAGCATCGCTTAGATTCGTCTCTCGATGGACCGCTAAAAATGTGCCTTAGGCAGGCACGTCACAACTTGCTAGGGCTTTTGTGAGGGCTTGTGGGCTCTTGGTCTACCAGAAATTGTTATCATTTGATGTTGCAATGGATGGTCTTATGGAGCTCAATTTCATGTTCTCTATTCTCAACTCAATAGAAGTCATTTTGGTGGCTTGTGTGCCAATTATTTAGTTTTATAATCAGCTTTTGTGTTTATTTCAATGATAGAAATGTGATTGGCTTGTGGTGAGGTCAAAACTCTTACTTATGGAGGTAACACAATTGGTCTATGGGCTCATGGATACTTGTGATTAGTTATTGCAAGAAGTTGTGATGAAGCGTGCCATGATTTGTTTATGATATTTTGGGGCTTTCTAATCCCTAAGGGTGTCTCCCCCACACAAGATGCACCTATTGTATACTAGGAATTTTCTTATCATTCTATTAAGGATATATATCATATGCTTGTGTCCTACACAATAACCCTTGAAGAGTGATGTAAATGATACCCTTAAAGAGAAGAAAGATTGTTTGTTTTCCTTTGTCTTGCCTAGTGTGAGTTGTTTTAGACATTGAATCTCATGATATCTCATCCCTTGCTACTAGTATTCAAGGGTAATGCCATTGTTCAATCTTGATTGGTGGGTGGGTGGGTGATTAAGCAAAGTTAGTGGTTGTAAGTGTGGTATTGGTACCCTTTTCCCATTTGTTGAGTGTTGAAATGACTTGTTTTTTGGCTGATTTTTGTTGTTTTTGAGAGCTGAATGGTTGATTTTATGAGATGATTGATTAGTTTGGAAGTGGTTTGAGAGTGTTTTGGATAATATTGATTGGGTTTTGGAAGATCATGATGTTTATTGGTGGTTCTGTGATGTTCTGATAGGTTCTAATAGGTTCTGTATACCTTCTGTTTTGCTCTGTTTTGCTCTGTTTTGTTCTGATTATCTTTTGTAAGGAGGGATGGAGTATTGATTGATGAAGTTTGAGATCTTGTGAAATTTTATTGAATGGTTTGTGAGAGTTTGGAATGGTTTAAGTATGAGTTATGTGGTTTTGATGACCTTCTGTAACCTTCTATAGGTCTTCTGTAGAGCTTCTGTCTCTGTTCTGTTCTGTTCTGTACTGTAGCTGTTCTGGTACTGTTCTATGACTGTTCTGTATGCTTCTGTATGTATTCTGATGGATGAGAGTGTAGCTTGGGAAAGTTTTCTAGCCTTGGAAAGAGGTGAATATAAGTGCAAAAGAGATGAAAGAAGTGAAAGAAGTAGCTGCTGAAGACTCAAGTGAAGACTATAGTGAAGTGACAGTAGTGAGCTATGAAAAGACACTGTAGTGGCTCTGGTGACTCTTCATATCAAACATACCTCTTGGAGGGGTATCCACGACCTAAGAAGGATTATTGAGTGTGATTTTGAGAGATTGTAGTGAGGATATGATGTATTATTGATGGAGTGAGAGAGAGAGAGAGTCGGAGATAGCCAATTCTACTGAAACAGAGTGATTGTATATGAGAGATTGAGAGAGAAGACTATGAAGATATTGAAGATGAATACTATGTGATTTATTTCCATTCAAAGATGGTGTATTCCTTTGCTTTCTTTGTTCTATTGATGGATTTTATGAAGATATTGAAGAATATGGTTGATTCTATTAAATCCGTGGGAGATCTACATGATGCTGCATGAAGATTTGTTGTGCCTGGTGTTCTTTTCTTCATTGTGATCATATGAAACATGATAAGCAAGCTTGTTGATGTTACAAGATATATTTTCTTGCAAGAGAATTCCCTTTTCATTGGTGTTCCTCTTGGGGCACCATGTTTTTGGTGCGCAGCCGGGGAAACTTGCCATCAACAAGCACCAGAAGAGGCTGAAAATGAAGGAAATGGCATTGCCAAGAAGAGAAGAATTCAATGGATGTTTGTAAAGTTCCTTCTTCCACTGAAGAGTTGGAATTTCTCATAATCAAAGCCACTTTCCCCAAGAAGTTCATCCCACAATGGCGGAAACACATTACCATCATGATGCATGCTCTATGTAGTGGACAGTTTCCTCTTCTTATTGAAGCAGCAGAAACTTGCATCTTGGTGGCAAACTGTTTGGGAATAAACTGAAGAGCAGAAACAGAGAGAATGACCATCCATGGAAGATTTGGCATCCATTGAGAAGTTTCCAGACAACATCAAGTGGGAGATTGTGAAGAAGCTTCAGGAGTCTTGGTCTGTAGAGGTTCACAAAGACAAGAAGGAAAAGAGTTGGAATTTGTTCGTGGATGCTCAACAGCAAGATACATGGGATGCTTGGTGTACTGATAATCTTCTGTTTGTTCAATTAGCAACCCACTGGAAGTTGGTAGACAGAGTGTTTTTCACAACATACACTGTTGAAACCATCAGAAGCTGGCATTACTATGATGATGGCACCACCACAATGCTCAGACGTATGCATTTTGACACCTTCAGAACCGAATACCTTCCTCTGTGTAGTGGCATGAAAGTAGAATTCAGGGACATTGAAAAGAAAGAAGTAGAAGAAATGTTGGCAAGAGATTCCTCCAGAGACTGAAGCCTTCCATTAACCCTCTGTGGAGCACTAACAACATAGTGGAGCCACACCCCTGATGAATGACGCAATAAAAAGGCAAGCGTTAGAACGAGTCCAGAGGTACGTGAGAAGAGAGAAAGCAAGAATCAGAGTCGAGAGCGAGCTCGTAGCAGAAGCCGCCTTTGACGCCCTTGCGGAACTCTTTACAGAAGTCCCAATGGCACATCAAGCCCTTCCTCCTCCTGCTGGAGGTCCACTTCCAAGCCAGATCCGTCCTGGAAATATTGATGACAGGCCAGCGAATGTAGTCCCATTGCCAGTTTTTAAGGGAGAGTACAATGAAGACCCCAATGTTCATGTAGCAGAATTTATGGTAGCATGTGTGGCTAACAATTCCAGAGCCCCTGAGCATTGGTTGGTAATATTTCCCGCCACTTTCAAGGGCACGGTGTTTCAGTGGTATGAGAGACAAGCAGCAGGAACTTTTGGCACATGGGATGACCTGAAGATGGCCTTCCTCACTAAATTCAGGCGTGAAGGTTTTGAAGAGCGGATGAGAGAGGAATTTATGAACCTAAGTCAGTCTTCGGGAGAAAGAGTGGAAGCTTATGTCTCACGAATGGAATCCATCCTAAAGAGATGGACTAACCATAATCTAGATGACAGCATTCAAAAGGGGGTGTTTCTCAGAGGATTACAACCAAAAGTCCGTAAGTTTGTGGAGCTGCAAAGAGCAGCCACTCTGCAAGCTGCAACAGAAGGTGCAAGACTGTACGATGAAGTGGAAGCTAGATTAGCGATGAATACAGGAAGAGGAGTCCTACCTCCTCTGATGCCAGGAATGATGTATCCACCAAATGCAATTCCAGGGACTATTCCTTACCCTTACCAACAGATGTCCCCAGTATCATAGTACAGTGTACCAAATCCACAATGGCCACCATCCATGCCTCAAATGGTGGTTCAACCACAACAACAATGGTCCCAACCAATTTCCTCAATGCCAAATCAGTAGCAACAGTGGAATCCTACCAACTGGAGCCAACAGCCAACAGTTCAAATAGGGGCTCTGAATCAGAACCAGAACAGAGACCCCTCTGTACCAGCCCAACCGGTTTATGCAGTGATTACAGAGACTCCTCAAAACCCTCCTGCCAGTGCCTCAGGAGGAGAAAGCTTGAAGGATTATTTATCCAACTCAGTTGCAAACATCAAAAAGGAGTTGATGGATGTAATTACAGAGCAGCTACAGACGCTAAAAGTGAATACCGCGAGCATATCCAACGTTGCAGGAGCAGGAAGAGATGTGATGTGGTCAAATACTTGGTGTGGTAAGTGTCATCAAGCAGGCCATTTAGCCACTGAATGTACACGCAAACCAACCATTCCTGGGGCCTTCTGTTCCTACTATTTGCGGAAGAACCATACAGAGGACATTTGCTCTCTGAAGGAGATGCATGATAGGAGAAGGAAGGAAGAAGATGCAAGATTCAACTTGTTGGAATCCAAAATGACAACACAGGATATTGGACCCAAGCCTAGAGAGTTTGGTCCTAATTTCGGACCCAGAAGATTTCCTTCTCAAAGTTATAGAGGAAGACAGTCTGGCGGTGGTCAGAGATCAGAAGTGGAGTGTTACAGATGCGGAGAAAAGGGACACATTTCACCAAATTGTCCAAATCCTAGAAGGTCAGTGGATTACAATCCCTTATGCAGTCGATGCAAAGGAGAAGGCCACACTACAAAAGACTGTCCAAGCCCAGCCCCATTGAAAAACAGTGCTACTGATAGTCCGGCCAAGGCTCGAGAGCCTACCTCCAATTTAGTGGAATTGGAAGTTGCTGCCATCACGCGTGCAAAGCAGAAGGAACCACCTATCCAGAAAGAAAATAACCCTCCAGCCAGAACAGTGAAGTTCAATCTTCCACCAGAAGAACAGAACAGAACAGAGCCTAACAGTGCCGTACAGAGCACTACAGTGCCACAGAGAGTTACAGAGGCAGGACCAGAGGTCCAGGAGATAGAGGAAGAGGCGGAAGTGCCACAAGTGGCAGAAGAAGTTCCCATGATGCCTCTATTGGAAGAAAGAGGGAAAATGAAAATGGGTGTTGCCCCATTCCCTAACCGGCTAGAGAAGCTAGTGGATCCTATTAAGGAATACGATCTAGTCAGAGATCTAGATACCTTTAAACCAAACCTCACATTCCGACAATTATTGATGTTGTCTCCTAGTTGCCGAAAAAGATTCAAAAGTATACTGACAAAAAGACGTGGTTTAAGGATTGCTCCCTCAACAGTGACAAAGTCCAACAAGGCTCCAGAGCCTGTCAAAGAAGTGGATGTGGCTAACGCTTTCCTAGATCCGGGTACCCCAGAGACTCGTGTGTGGATAGAAGGCTGCTTCATTTCAAATTCACTGATTGATGGTGGTTCATCAGTAAACATTATGATGGATGTTACAATGAAGGATCTAGGCTTACAAGGTGTGCAACCAACCCAATGGCTCATCAGACTGGCGGATCAGAGTAGAATCAAGCCTTTGGGCATTCTCCCATATGTAAAGACTACAGTGACTAGAAAAGATTATTGGCTAACCTATTTGGTGGTGAAGCCAAACTCTTATGGTACATCCTATCCTCTATTACTGGGCAAACCATGGCTTTTTGAAGCCCGAGCAAGGATGGATTGGTTTAAAGGAACCTTGACCTTGGGTAGAGGACCCAATAAAGTGGTGCTGAAGCTATATGGTTCTCAAAAAGGACATGGATCCACCTCCTTGGAATTATCTTTTGACTCCCCTAATGAGGCTTCGGATGGAACATCAGCAAACGAAGATGCTGTCAAACAGATCCTTCCCAAGAAAACAGTGGCACATTCCTTAACAGTGGATACTATAAGCCGACTTCCAAAAGATGCAAAGCCATTATCAATGGGTGAATACTTCCTGCCTGAACCAGGAATGACTTCTGAAATCACTTCTGACAGTGAGAGAGAAGCATGGATGTACTGCTCTCCCTGTTACATGGCCATAACAGAGACAGAGACAGAGGCAGAAGAGGAAACAGAGAATCTGTTCTTCTGTTACAGAGCACCTACAGAGACAGAAGCAGAAGTAGAGACAGAAACAGAAGCAGAGACAGAGACAGAAGAGGATGAATATGATATGGACGAAGAAGGTGATGAAAGTGAGCCAGAAGAATCTATCCCACTTGAAGAGGATACATTTGAGGAAGAAGTTCCAGAAGCTTCAGAAGTAGACAAGCTCAATGCTATGGGACAGAATGGTGATGGCACCATTTGGTCTAGTAAATGGATCTTCTCATATGCAAAATTCTTATAAGACGTGGGTTAAGAAGAACAAGCCGTCTTTTAGCAGTAGCTCATGCCGTCCTAACCCATCCTTGCCGAAGAAAGATGATGATGATGCACCATGCCAACAAGCACCAATCCCACCAACCCAAGAGGTATCAGAGGGTCCCTGTTATGTGACGTTCCTGGATGTGTCATCTTCAGAAGAGGAGTCTTCAAGCCAAGAGGTAATTAATTTTGAAACCAAACCCGAAACAGCTCTAATCCATTTCAACATCTCAAGGAGCAACCTAAGTCTCCACCAAAAGAAGAAATTGGTTCTCGTGGGACATTAGAAGAGGACACCACTCTCTTGAAGGAGTCGGATCTTTATCCCGAAGCAGTCCGTGGAACCTTCATCTGTGAAGTAGAAGGTGAAAGAAAGTTAACTTTTGTGGATGCAGAAGGCACTGAACGCCACTTGAAGGTGGGTAGCAGTCTCCCAGAAGAGGAGTTGTCAACCTTGTACAACTTGTTGAAAGAAAATTTGGACGTGTTTGCATGGTCCTACAAAGACCTAAAGGGGATTGATCCCACAATATGTCAACATCATATTTACTTGGAGCCTGATGCCAAGCCAGTACGGCAACAACAGAGGCGAATGAACCCGAATTATTCCACATTGGTGAAAGCAGAGCTGTTGAAGCTTCTGGAAGCCGAGTTCATCTATCCAGTGGAAAATAGTGAATGGGTTTCACCCATCGTGGTTGTACCCAAGAAGAATGGCAAATTGCAAATATGTGTGGATTTTCGAAAGCTTAATTCCAAGACAAAGAAGGATCACTTTCCTATCCCTTTTACAGACAAACTGTTGGACACAGCGACAGGACATGAGCTTTATTCCCTTTTGGATGGATTCAGCGGATACAACCAAGTGCAGATCGCAGAAGAAGACCAATCCAAAACAACCTTCACCACAGAATGGGGGACCTACGCTTATCGAGTGATGCCATTTGGGCTCTGCAATGCCCCTGCTACTTTCCAGTGAGTTATGATGGCTGCATTTCAAAATCATCTATACGACTTTATTGAGGTATATTTGGAAGACTTCTGTGTCTATAGTTTGATCTGTGAACACTGGGAGCACTTGGAACAATGCTTTGACCGATGCTGGGAGTATGGGATTTCCCTCAACCCCGACAAATGCATCTTTGGGGTCTCTTCTGGAGTTCTGTTGGGCCACATTGTCTCTGCACAAGGGATATCAACAGACCCTACAAAGATCAAAAAGATTGCAGCTTTGACAGCACCCACCAACCTCAAACAATTGAGGGGATTCTTAGGCCATGTGGGTTACTACAGAAGGTTCATAGCCCATTTTGCGACAAAGGCAACTCCTTGCACAAGCTTCTGAGGAAAGATGCAGAGTTTACTTGGACGGAAGAATGTGACAAAGCTTTCTACACTTTGAAGCAGTGTCTGATTGAGGCACCCATTCTGCAACCTCCTAATTGGATGAAAGAGTTTCACGTACACACGGATGCATCAATTGAAGGCTTAGGTGCTGTCCTCTGCCAGAAGGGCTCCTTGAAGTTGGATCAACCGATCTATTATGCAAGCCGAAAAGTTACTGATAGGGAACGGAACTATACAGTGATAGAGCTGAAGTGCTTGGCAATGGTGTTTGCCCTGGAAAAGTTTCGCCATTACGTCCTATCCACCCACTTTAAATTTTATGTGGATCATGAGGCCCTATCCTTCCTGATGAAAAAAGCAGATGTGAAAGGACGAATGATGATATGGCTCCTTTTATTCTAGGAGTTCGACTTTGAGGTGATTACTAAGCCTGGTCGTTCCCATGTTTTGGCTGATCATCTGTCACGTATCCCACAAACTGCAGACGAGGAGCAGGATGATCCAGACCTCCCTGATGCTTCCCTATTCTTGGTAGAAATTGTAACTCCCTGGTATGCAGACATTGCCAATCTGCTGGCAACCCAACAGTATCCTCCTGGCATTTCTAGTCGGGAGAGGAAGAAGTTTATACTAGAATCAGCCCCCTACACCTTGTTAGGCGGTGCACTGTACAAGAAAGGCAAAGGTGAAGTGCTCCGAAGATGTGTTGTAGGAAATGAAATTGGGATTGTTTTGAAGGCTTGCCATGATGAGCCATGTGGAGGTCACTTTGCAGGAGAAGCTACAGCCAGGAAGGCTATGCTAGCAGGATATTGGTGGCCTACAATTCACAAACATGCCTATGATTACTGTAAAAGATGTGATTCTTGTCAAAGAATGGGGAAACCCACGAAGACAAGTGCCATGCCACTGCAACCTATCCTTCCCCTGAAGCCGTTTGAGAAGTGGGGTATTGACTTCGTAGGCCCAATCGACCCTCCTACCAGAAGGAAGCAGAACAGATACATCCTTGTATGTACGGATTATGTTACAAAGTGGTGTGAAGCTAAAGCCCTAAAGTGGGAGGATGGTAACAGCGTGTCCCTGTTCATGTACAAGAATATCATCACCTGTTTTGGCAGTCCCTTAGAGCTGGTAAGTGACAGAGGCACTCATTTCCTTAACAAAGTCATGGAAGAGTTGACAGACTTGTATAAGATCCACCATCGCAAGTCCACTCCTTATTACCCTAGAGCCAACGGCCAAGTCGAAGTCACCAATTGCATCCTCTGCTCGATTCTGACAAGAACGATTGCCGCACATCGTCGTGATTGGGATGATCGACTTACAGAGGCCCTCTGGGCGTATAGAACCTCCCATAAAGTGGAATTACCCTCTTTGAGAGTAGCTATCAAAGAGCGTTTGGGGAACGATGATTCACTGCAACGCCGTCTCCTGCACTTGGAATGTTTGGACAAAATTCGTAGGATGGCTCTACAGTGCATGGAAGCCACGCAAGCTTGACGCAAGGCTTACCATGATAGCTTCATCAAGCACAAGGAGTTCAAAGAAGGTGATTTGGTCCTAGCCTATGATTCACGATTTGGCAATTTTCCTGGCAAGCTCCAACAGCGGTGGATGGGCCCCTATAAGGTACTTGCCGTCAACCCTAATGGCTCTATCCAAGTGCAAACCGTTGATGCCTCTGATGATCCTTTTCTGATCAATGGATATCGCCTAAAGAAGTACTTCCCTCCTTGGGGATCTTGACAATTACGGACACTTGATCCTTTCCCTCGTTGGCGCGGCACTGTACTTCTTATGATGCTACTTCTGATAGCCGTTCTTCAGTCATTCCTGATGAAATGGACGCAACCCTCTGTCCCCTCAACTCCACCTTCCAGCCTTGATCTCTTATCCTCTATTTTCCACCAGCATCAGTGGCGAGGTTGGTTTTGACAAATGGTAGTTCTACCATTCCCTTGCTCAATTCGAAAAAAGGAAGAAAAAAAAATATACATATCGGTCATGGGAGAAAAGGACTTAGGTCCCTGTCATGCCGACCTATTCTTTGAGAAAAGGTGGAAACACCCTCGGGAATAGGGGAAAACAAGAAAAAGAAAAAGAGAGAGAAAAAAAAAACAAATCTGTTATGAGAGAAAAGGAAGCAATTCCCTGTCATAGCAGGCCTCGTTCTAAGAAAAGGTGGTAAACACCCTTGGGCGAGAAGCTAGCTGTGGAAAAGGTGGCAACACCTAGCAGTCCAGAAAATGGATTCATTGATTGATATCCCTAGGATCCAATTCCGAAGCTACCTCCCTTGGTACACTGTGTCCTGGGTCTCTCTACAGAGTGTCTACCTGTCCTCTCGCAGACGACATGTTTCTGTCCAACACAACGTTCGATTTGATGGCTACCTCCCTGGGTACACCTCTTCAACAACTGATGACGTGATCTTCATCGACAAACCCCTTGAGTGACGTGAGCTTTCATCCTAACCGGATAGGGACGTGAGTATGGGTTGCCTCTGTAACTATCAACAACGAGTGAGACAGAGGGTGGGGCGACAGACCAGTCTTTCCCTTCAAATCAAATGAGAGGTGAGTAGTGTGACTGTAGTGTTGCACGCACACGATGGGCCTCTCAATGCACAAAGCACGATTTGTTTCTGTGCACTGCACCATAAGGCTCCATGGCTTTCCTTCTCGCACCGTATGCCAACACAGGGCGGGATGCACAGTTGCACCATCAAATGCCCACAAGGCATACAACCTTTGCACAAGTGACCGTGAGGATTACATCAACGGGTTTCAGGAAAAGGCTGCCCTTCTATATTTATCAACAGAGCATGAGACAGAGGGTGGGTTGAGTGTGACTGGAGTTTCTTCAATCAATTACCGAGAGGTGAGATTGAGGGACGTTACGACACTTGGAGTCAGGTATGTTCCTGTTTCCCTGTGCACCCACGGGATGGGTCTCTACCGTCAACACAAGACACATCACCCTATTTTGTACATTGCATTGTAAGGCTCCCTTGCCTTCCTCCTTGCACGTATGCCGGACGGGTTGGATTCACTAATGCACCATTAATTGTGCACCCTGGTATACTCCCTCTGCACCATTCCCCTGTTGATTTCTAAACCGGGTATGCGATATGGGTTTCAATCATTCTTCCTCGAGTGATATTAGTCATGGGGCGAGTGACTGTTCTTTCATTCCATTTGAGTGACTGCGAGTTGAGTGTAGTATCCCTCATCATCGACAACGCATTTCCTGCGATTCCTTCCATTAGCTACCTCCCTGGGTGCTGCGGCGTGGTCCCTTCCATGACGGACGTGTGCCGAGAAGATTTTTTGGTCCCTCCAACGCCGACAACAACACTGGCCATGCCATCGACACTCAACCTTGCTTCTTGACAAAATGGGCCAAGTTTTTCTAATCCTCCCACTTTGGTTTCTTTGTGACGGTCATGTTTTAAGTGTGGGGACGTTAGTGGATGGTCTGTGGCGTGGTCCTAGGTCCCTGTTGCTCGGTTAACCCTATCCGTTAAGGTCTTAAGTGTGGGGACGCGTCCCTGCGCGTCTACATTGTATACCCCTCTGCATATGCCTTAACCTGTTCATGCATGTATGCCATGATTTGTTGTTACCCTGATGGGGTCCCTTCCCACCCGACCGTTCCTTTTCCACCCACCCTTGGGGCTATTCCCTTGCAGTTTTCCTTTCTTCCCTGATTTTGAGGTCCTGGCATGTGAATGCACCCTACGTTCACCAAAGTCCCAATCTAACCTTATAGCCCTATTCCTCCCTTTGAACTGACCATTTTTCCTTTTTACCTACCCCTGTTCCGGTGCACGGTTTTCGAGTTATTAATTTTTGAAATATTTTGCTCAAATTAGCCGGTTTTCCATGTGAACGTGCTTTGCTTGCTCCGGAACCATGATCTGATGTCATAGCCCTGCCATCCACTTTTCCCCTGACATTTTTCCTTTTTCCTCCGCATCATTCCGATACACGGTTTGTCCATTATTAATTTTTCGGCTTTTTACACATTTTTTGTGCGTATTTTTGACATTTTTCCATGTGAGCCTGCCCTGTTTGCATCGGAATTCCAATTTGATTTGACAGCTGTGTCCCATGTGTCTTCCCTCACCTTTTTCCTTTTTCCTCTCCCCTCTTTCACCTTTCGGATTTTTACTTATTAATTTTTAAATGAGTTTTCGGGCGTATTTTTGGAGTTTTTCACATGTACACCCCTCTTATTTCCACCGGAACTGCGGTTTAACGTGACAATCATGTGCCATTCCTTCGTGTGGACATTTTTTTCTTCTTACTGCCTGACATTCCGGCGAACGGTTCGTCCAATATTAATTTCCGATCCCGTTTTCGGGTTTGTTTTTTGGGTTTTTCCCACGTGAACGCGTCTTATCTCAGTCCGAACTCTGTTTTGATGTGATAGCATTGTCAGGCACGTCTTTCTGCACAGTTTTCCTTTTTTTTGCACCACGTTCCGATGCACGGATCTTCCGATATTAATTTTCAATTGCGTTTTTTGGTTCCTTTTTTTGTGTTTTTTGCACGTGACCGCCCTTTACCCTTCCCGGAACGTCCGTCACATATTTTCCTTGTTTTCCCCCTGTCGTCCTGCCCACTTTTTGTTTTTACACTCTTTCGTTTTGACGTCCGGATTGGGAGTTATTAATTTTTCGTTATTTTTATGTGTTTTCGCGCATCCGTTTTGCGCGTGAACGTGCCCTTTTTCGATTTTACGCGTCTTAACGCGTCCTGGTCGCATCTGCGTGTGTCGTCCTCGTATCCGGGCGTCCATTCAATCCCGTCACGGTAAATTTTTTTACCCTCGCCCCGCGCACGCGCGCGGGACGAGGGGGTACGCTCCTTGCATGGGCCCCTGCCCATTAACCCCTCCCCCTACCCTTCCCCTTGGGTACCCCTCCCTATACCCTGCCCATTAACCTCTTCCCCTCCCCTTCCCCCACCAGACCCCCCCTTCAACTGCCCCCCCTCTCTCTCTCTCTTCTTTTTTTCTCTCCCCTCCTTCTCCCACGCTTCCTCCCTCCTCCTCCTTCTCTCCCTCCTTCTGCCCCCTTCATCCCCTCCCTCTCCCCTCCATCCCCTCCCTTCTCCCTTCTCCCGCTCCATCTCCTCCTGCCTCAGCGCCTCCTCCCAGTGCCTACGCCGTCGCCTCCTCCCCCTTTTTCCTCCTGCCTCCCTTCTCCCGCTCCTTCTCCTCCTGCCTCAGCGCCTACGCCGCCGCCTCCTCCCCCTTTTTCCTCCTCATCAACCTCCCACTCCTTCTCCTCCTGCCAGCGCCACCACTGGGCCCCTCGCCAGCGTCGCCTGCAGGCCGGATCGCCGCCAGTGTCGTCCGCAGGCCGGATCGCCGCCGACCGCCCGCCCCTCGCCCGTCATCCGTAGGCTGACGTCGCCCCTCGCCCGTCGTCCGTAGGCTGACGCCGCCCCTCGCCAATGTCGTCTGCCAGCCGGATCGCCGCCAAATGCCGCCGGTGTCGCCCGTGACGGCGGACGCCGCCGTCCTCCTCCTCCTCCCTAACTGCCTCTGAGGTTAGTTTACCTAACCTTAGGTTAGTTTACCTAACTTTAGCTTAGTTTAACTAACCCTAGCTAAGTTAGTTACAGTTGGATACATTAACCCTAGTTAGGTTAACTAACCTAACCTACCCCACCCTAATTAACCCTAGTTAGGTTAACTAACCTAACCTACCCCACCCTAATTAACCCTAGTTAGGTTAACTAACCTAACCTACCCCACCCTAATTAACCCTAGTTAGGTTAACTAACCCTAACCCTAACCCTAACCCTAACCCTAACCCTCACCCTAACCCTAACCCTAACCCTAACCCTAACCCTCCTTAGGTTAACTAACCCCTCTTCCTTCTGACTAACCTGACTAGACCAGATTTGACTTACCTGACCTATCTAGCCTACCTTGACTTAGCTGACTCACTTTCAACTTACTTACCCAATTAAGCTGATTTTCCTGATTTAACTGATTTAATTAATTTATAAAACAATTTCCACATCATAAAAATTCAAAAAAAAATTTAAAAATTCCCTTCGCTTTTTGCCAATTTTTGAAAATTTGTCCACTGGAAATTACCACCCCTAAAATTTTTTGAAAATTACATATTTCCCAATTTATCCCCCAAATTACCAACAAATGTTAAAAATTCATTTAAAAATAGTAGAAAAATTCTAAAAACTTCTAAAAAATTCTCCAAAATTCCCCTCACCTCCCTTGATCATTTTCCATTTATTTTTCACTTTAAAATATTATCCTACATGGTACCCCTATTGTTAAAAAAATAGAAACTCTCTATTTTATTTTCATACACTCAATTGTGGATATTTTCTCCATGGCTGCATTTTCATTTTTTCCCTTCATCACATCTTCATGTGTTATATATCTTGATTTCATTATTATTATTATTATTATTATTAAAAAAAACAAACAAACAACCAACACACCAAACCAACAAAATGCATTCACAAAACATAATAACCTCACAAATACAAACCAACCATAACTAATCACAAATTATAATTTTTTTTAAAAAAAATAAAAAAAAATCAACAATTCCACTAAGGTGTTGTCTTTGTTGTTTCGTCAGAGGTCTTTACTTTTCTTTTACTAGATTCACTTCTTTTGGGGGACTCTTCCGTGCGCATTCCTGCATTACATACACACCCCTTCCAGGTATTTATTTTATGTGCTTTATTTATTTTCATTTTCCCCTTAATCACAAATTAATTGTTAAAATGAACTCTTTATTCACCCACAGTTTCCACGCGCATTCGCGCTAAAAACACACACATACTTTTTAATTAAAATAAACCCACCGTTCACTTAGCACGCGCTACGTGCGCTACAGAGGCACTTTAAATTTTTTAATTACAATGAACCAGCCGTCACATGAGCACGTGCTGGCAAAAAAACGCTCCATATCACCTTAATTTGTAATCAATGAACTTGCATTTAGAGAGCCAGTCTGGGTGTCGCAGTCCGGGATTTGACTTAAAGCACTGTTTTAACCTAATAATTGGTAATTAAATTTATAAGAAGGAACCGTCGTTTTCTTGCTAAGGTTTATCACCTAAAAAAAATTTCACCCATTCTTAATAATTTATTAAAATAAACCCTTCATTAAATTAATCCCCCCTCACTACACTTAATTCCCTTTTTAATGAACCCGTTTCGTGGGATGGGTATGCGCAGTCATTAGAGTTATTTTCCTGGTCCAGTCCTAGTTTATCACCGATGTAGTCTTGATATGTGTTGGATGTGGTATTGTTTTGGTTTACTGTCTTTGTTACGGTTAAGGGTACGGTATGCAGTTTTTTCTTTTCTTGCCTGATACGGGGTTCTGGATGTTTGTCTGATGCATCGCATGAAGCTTTTGGTCGCATTTGTCTCAAGGTCATGTCGAATTTTTTTTCTAGGCTGTGGATTGCTTGGGGTTAGTTGGCTGCATCACGTTTTCTTGTTTGGTTGTTCTCTTATCCTTGGTTTTTTGTCTGTTGCTTTGCAAGCATTCTCCTTGATTGTCTGTGTTTGTGGTGTGTGTGTAACCATCTGAATGGCGCCTTCTCATGCTCCTCCCCCTATCCAGTACGTCCCACTAGTTAGTAGAGATTACTCTTCCCTACTTACTTTTGAGCCTCTCACGAAGGCGGGACTTGCTGTTTTTGTGGCTACTTCTTTTCTATTGCTTCCAGAGGATCCGTCGTTATGTGATGCGTTTCTGGCCTCCTACAGCAAGAAGACAGGACTAGTCCAGGGAATTTCTATGACTTTGACACCTCAAGGTTTAGGGAAGGCTCTGTCTCTACCCTCCAAAGGTGAACCTTTTGTTACCACTCGTCAGCTTTTCTCTAATGAAGAGATTCTGAAGCTGTTGCAAAAGCAGACCAGGGAAATCCTCGATGTTAAGAAGGTGATCAACTCTTTAGGAGTTTCCTTTTCTATGATCACTGATC
Source organism: Lygodium microphyllum (assembly GCF_053477565.2). Taxonomy (NCBI): domain Eukaryota; kingdom Viridiplantae; phylum Streptophyta; class Polypodiopsida; order Schizaeales; family Lygodiaceae; genus Lygodium; species Lygodium microphyllum. Next base: position 5,181,798 of record NC_141145.1, read on the forward strand.
CCGTATGGAAGACGATCTGTCAGTTTCTCCAGGACAGGTTTATGCCTGCCAAAACGCCATCCCAGTACTTGTCCAAAGAGCTTTTCACAGCTTCCAGGATGGTGTTGAAAGGAGTTGCTATTGATTGGAGCACTTACCTCCTCACTAAAATGGATCAGCATTTCGTCAAAGTCACCAAGGGTAATGTTACCAATGTCACATATGGATCATATTTGTCTGCCTTCTTGACCTATTCAGGTTTACAGAAGACTATGCCTCCACCTCCTCCATCAGATCCAGTACCTCCTCCTCCACCTTCAGATGAGTCAGAACCTATTGATATAGAGGATGATGATTCTCCGCCTCCCCTGGTCATACAGCGCAAACGCTTGAAGAGGGTAGCGGATAAAGCTCCTTCACTTCTTCCTTCAGTGCCCATTCCTGCTACCTCTGGCACTGATCTCCCTGGGTATCTCACTTGTAATAACCTATTCAGAGCCCATCGCGAAGGATCATTGGAGATCTCAGTTTCCTCCCTGAACAGTCTAGTCTCAGGAGATGCAATTCCTTTCCTCTGTAAAGATATTCAAAGTTCCATTGAATTGTCAGTGACAGCCTGTGTTCAACAGCTATACGCGTCTTTTTATGAAGAACTCATGCAGTCTAAGGACCAGTTGCATAAGGCAACATCTGAGTTAGCTTCTGCTAAGGATACCCTAGCAGATTTATTTAAGCAAATGGAACATCAAACCCAACTGGTTACCACCCAAAGTGATGAGATCTCTTCTTTGAAGATCCAGTTACTAGAGGCTCAATCCCAGGTTACTAGCCTTTCAGAGGAGAAGGAGAGGATATCCAGAGAAGCACAGGAGTTCCAAGCTATCTTAGATGACAAACTTTTAGCTTTACAGATTGCTAATGACACAGTGGCATCCCAAGCCTCCCAAATCCAGCAGTTACAAGATCAACTGGCCAAGTCCCGCTCTGTTCCTCCAAGCCCTAATGTTCCATTGATTCCTCCTCTTTCACAGCAGGACTTGGCTGCTCTTCAGAGACAGGCTACTTTGTGCCCTCTATTCCAAGATAAAGTGGAAAGATTGCAGTCTAGAATGGATTTGTTATGGTCTACATTTGAGCAGTTTCAGGAATATGTCTCCCCCGACCATTCTTTCTTTGTCCACTACCACTTACAGAAGTTGGTCTTCTACATGAAGCTTTCCACGATGGATTTACCTCTTCCAGAGGATGGATGGAGTGGGGCTTGGTCTGCTAAGTTGTTGACAGAGGTAGTAAGAATGGTGTTTGAAGATTTTGTCATGCCAGATACCATGTTGATGTCATACATGTATCTACGAGGGGACTTGTTAATTCCAGATGAGGTGGATATGGCATGGTATGTGGGGGATGTGGTCTTACAAGCTGTTTTGTATGTCAACCATTTGGAGTTGCGCATAGCTGACATGTTCCAGAGTTATTCCTCCAAAGTGGCTGATTGTCATGATAATTCGTGGCATCCCATGATTGATTCTGTGGTCCTCAATCAAAGACAAAACATAGCTCCTACCTTTGCCCAGAGTACTAATCAACTGAGGATGGATCTCTTAGCCTATCTTTCAACACATAATCCATTTGATGCTACCTTCTTTGATGCCTATCATCGACGATCTCTCTTAGGACCTTCTGTTTCTACCCTCCTCTATTACCAACAAATGGCTTACCGATATGCTATATATCTTTCCCTTTGTCCATCTAATTCCACAACTATTTTCCCCCTTCTTTTTCAACCTTCATCTTTCCCTCACATTCCCATTTTTACTTACTGTTCCTTTATTGAGGATAGGGTATTTTCTCCTTCTCCACCCTGTCCTTCTCCATCCATTAATGTACCCTCCACATTTCCTATTTATCAGTTAACACCCTTCCTTAGTGATTCCCTCCAAATTTCTGCCACTCCTTCTTTAACCTTTTTTTCCTTTTATGATTTTTCCTATCCCTCACTTCATCCACTTTTCCTTATTCCATTACCTTCTCCTAACACTTCTATATCTCAACCACCTCAGTTGGTTAGTGACTGTGACGGGTTTGATAATCAGATTTCCAGAAGACGGGGATGGAGTTCGGATGATTGCCTTACAGGCCCTCAGATCAATTGCCCAGTAATTCCAGGAGAATGGACAGCTTCCAGTCAAGCTTATCAGAACTATGTTCATTTTGCTCAGCAGTATTCATAGTCTGCAGATCCTTCAGTGAGATTAACTGCTCACTTTGCTTGGTACCTGGCCTATATGCGTAGGCACTCTCATAATGATTCTAAGCCTATTCCAAAGTTGTGCATGAATGTCAATGTAAGCATTGATTCCCAACAGCTGGATATATTGTATTTTCATGCCCTCTGTTTGCCTAACAGATACCTGGTCCTGTTGGAAAGGATGTGCTGTCTCTAGTTTTTTCAAAATCCTCCCAAAAACTTTGTAGATGAATCCTTGTCTATGGATCGTTTCTGACAACATTAATCTTTCAAGAGGGATCATCTTCATTGATACCTTTCCAATGTATGGTGGATGCTTAATAATGAAAATCTCTCTTTTTGAAGGAGTCATTCCGATGGTTGTATGTAGTGTTTGTGTTGTGAGTTCATTTATGTAAAACGAACGTGGTGGTTTCCTATTGGATTGGATTTCGTGTGCGAGCTACATTTTGGAGAATTGTGGTGATGGGGTCGTGGATGGAGAGTTGCAGCTGATGCTGATGAAGAAGAAGAAAACTCTTATATCCTTTATAAATTTGTTGAGATTTTTAGTTCAATCAGAAGTGTTAATGTATAAAGGGTTTTCCTTTCTTTGTATTTTTATATCAGAAACAGGTTTTAAGTTGAGGTCGTGGTGGATGGATTCTTTTTGAAGAGATATTGACGATCAAAGTTGTGCTTTTAAATGCACTTGTATTCCCTTTTTCCTAGGTCGTGAGGACGCTTCCTTATTAAGTGTGGGGATATGTTGAGTGTTGAAATGACTTGTTTTTTGGCTAATTTTTGTTGTTTTTGAGAGCTGAATGGTTGATTTTATGAGATGATTGATTAGTTTGGAAGTGATTTGAGAGTGTTTTGGATGATATTGATTGGGTTTTGGAAGATCATGATGTTTATTGGTGGTTCTGTGATGTTCTGATAGGTTCTGTATACCTTTTGTTTTGCTCTGTTTTGGTCTGTTTTGTTCTGATTATCTTTGGTAAGGAGGGATTGAGTATTGATTGATGAATATTGAGATCTTGTGAAAGTTTATTGAATGGTTTGTGAGAGTTTGGAATGGTTTAAGTATGAGTTATGTGGTTTTGATGACCTTCTATAACCTTCTATAGGTCTTCTGTAGAGCTTCTGTCTCTGTTCTGTTCTGTTCTGTACTGTAGCTGTTCTGGTACTGTTCTATGCCTGTTCTGTATGCTTCTGTATGTGTTCTGATGGATGAGAGTGTATCTTGGAAAAGTTTTCTAGCCTTGGAAAGAGGTGAATACAAGTGTAAAAGAGCTGAAAGAAGTAGCTGCTGAAGACTCAAGTGAAGACTATAGTGAAGTGACAGTAGTGAGCTATGAAAAGACACTGTAGTGGCTCTGGTGACTCTTCATATCAGACATACCTCTTGGGAGAGGTATCCACGACCTAATAAGGATTATTGAGTGTGATTTTGAGAGATTGTAGTGAGGATATGATGTATTATTGATGGAGTGAGAGAGAGAGAGAGTCAGAGATAGCCAATTCTACTGAAATAGAGTGATTGTATATAAGAGATTGAGAGAGAAGACTATGAAGATATTGAAGATGAATACTATGTGATGTATTTCCATTCAAAGATGGTGTATTCCTTTGCTTTCTTTGTTCTATTGATGGATTTTATGAAGATATTGAAGAATATGGTTGATTCTATTAAATCCGTGGGAGATCTACATGATGCTGCATGAAGATTTGTTGTGCATGGTGTTCTTTTCTTCATTGTGATCATATGAAACATGATAAGCAAGCTTGTTGATGTTACAAGATAGATTTTCTTGCAAGAGAATTCCCTTTTCCTTGGTGTTCCTCTTGGGGCACCACTATTATGCTGCTATCTTATATGAATGAGTTTGGTCTTAAAATATTGAAAGAGGGATGGAGATAAGTGACAACACAATAGGAGCAAGAGTTCAATTACAAAATAGAAATGAGCACTCTATTTATGAAGATGACATGCCTTTATAAAGGCATTACAACTAGTGGTTTTGGAAGGTGCTTTTAGTATCTCCAATCACACCTAAATAGTTTTCCCTAGTTAAATGTAGTAGGTGAAAAGTGAGTTCCTATCTAGACTTGTTATAGAGAGACTCTCCCTTTATTCATGCATAAAAAGTATAGAATAGAACATAATTGTTCCTAATAGCTATGGCCCATCTACAATCCCCTCAGTACATATCATGTGTTTGGATTCACCCCCCCCCCCCCCCCCCCGCCCCCCCGCAATTTAAACTCATGATGTAGACAACTTTATGCATGACCATCTTTTGCAATAGCTCGGTTACCACAATACTTGCAAGGAACATGTGTGCCTCAGAGATGTAAATGGTTTAGTAGACTTGTGCTTCTAGATAATATAATTTTAGCCAAGGCTTATATATGTAAAGTTACAAAGTGTTTATAATTATGATTTGCGAGAATTAAAAAAGAGATTCCACACTTTCTCAAGTACTCCTTCATATGTAGAAATATCAAAAGGAGCCTTCTTTCTCTCTTTTTATTAAAATTCATTAAAAGGCCTTTGTGGCGGGCCCTAACTTTGGCATACAATAGGAAATTTCAAAAGTTTGTTATGGGGGTTGGTTTAGTGAATCAACAAACTAAGTACCCCAACAAACCAACCACTTCTTGGTTGTTAGTAACTCACTCATGTATTTAAGCATGGATTAGCTAAAGAAGGGAGTGAGGGAAAGGTGAGAGTTGAAGCTCTATTTGAAGTATCTTTCTTTTTCCAGTAATTGATCTTTTCCCTTTCTAAGCCAATATAATGTGTGTTGTCAAGAGCTTGTTGGATTTGAATTTTATACATAGTTATTGGTGGAGATAATAGGCATCACTCATCATGTTTGGTAATTTGAGAGATGAAATTATGATTTCTTATGAATTTTCCTTTGTACAAACTTCTAGCCTAGATTCCCTGTTGCAATCTTACAGTGTAGCATTGCAGAAACTATCTACAACCAACCAACAAATTTCTACTAATCAAGCCATTCTATCTTTGTTAGCCAATCAAGATACCACCACCACCACCACCACCTCTTCCTCCTCTCCTTCTTCTTCTTCTTCTTCTTCTTATTCAAACCAATATAGGAAGGTTCACCTAGAATCTTTTTCTGTTCTACAAGCTGTAGACATATTATCTTGGTTAGATCCCTTTAAAAATGTTGTAGATTATTATCATTGCTAGCAAGAATGAGAAAATTTCAATGAGGTACAATTTTTTTTGAAGAAATTTCATCCACATGGTATATTCAACAACTTGATGAGGTAAAACATAATTGGAATTGTTTCAAGCTAGCTATAGGATGAGATTTTCTCATGACATGTAGCAAAAAGGGCTCTTCAACAGCTTAATGAGTGTGAACAAAAGGAGCATGAAACAATTTCTCAACTTGTTGTGCATTTGAAGAAAATAGTGATGAGATTTGATATAAAAATTATAGAGAACATGAAGTTATTTATTTAATGGCCTAGACTAAGACATTATCTTTGTAGAGGGTTAAGTTCAAGGTCTTAAGACTTTTGTAGATGATATTTAGATTGCTCAAATAATTGAAGGAAACCTTCTCAATGAAGAAGGAAAAAAATATTTTCGACAAGAAGAAAAAAAGATAGAGCCAACCTTGATGGTCATTAATCTCCAAAATGCTCAAAGACGATTATTTGCTAAAGATACCCATGGATAGAAAAAGTGTTTCAATTGTAATGTGTGTGATCACATATCCAAGAACTGTTGGAAGCTACAAAGACCAAGAAATGTAATAAAGAAAGTACGTACAAGATGTTCAACTTGAAGAGATTTCATTATCAAAAAATCCCTAAGTGAATGGATGCAAGAAGCAAACCATTGGTACATTCAAGCCTCAACATGAAGTTCTCAAAAGTGAATTGTAACCACAATTAGTGTGAAAATTAATGGTTTGAATGTAAAGTATTGTTGAATTCTTGACGTTCTTATTCTTTTATTAGTTCTAATTTAGCAAGCACAATCAAAGCTTATTGATAGCATGTTCAAGAAATTTCAATAACTTTTGGTGACAATAAACATGTTTATCATACATTTGAAGTTTATAATTTTTGGCAATAAACATGTTTATAATACATTTGAAGTTCTCCATGTCCCCTTTGGAGTAAAAGTGGGATTTTTTCAACATCCCTATTATATCATTCTGTGTGTCGTGTTTTCAATGACTTTGGGATCTGATTGGCTCATCACGAGGTGCCCATTTGAATTTTAAAGATATGACATTGGATATTCCAATAGGATTGAAACTTCGTTTCTTGCAGTTGGGTACTTGGGACCATTTTCAAAATTTACAAACTAATGAGTTAGCAAGGATGGTACTACAAGAACAACAACAACAACAAATTATAGAGGATTTGCTAAAGCAATTTGGAAATCTGATTCATGATAAATGAATTTTTTCAATTATATCGGTTGATGTAAAACATGAGATAAAAATGGGAGATCACAAACCCATTAAAGTTGCAAAAAGATGTTCCCCAATGAAAAATAAAATAATAAATAAAGTAGTTAATGACATGCTATAAAAGGGAATTATTCAATACTCCAACAGTCCTTGGGCATCCAAACCTCATCTAGTAAATAAGGACAATGGCAAATATAGGTTTTTTGTAGATCTTTTGCATTTAAATCAGATCACTACACATAATATTTTGCCAATGCTTTGCGGACTCAGAGAACAATGACACTTATCAATTTTCTACATACATTCTCAATGTTGCTTGAGCATGAGATGTCTTTCTAGTTATAGAAAAGGCTTTCCAACTAGTTTGGTGGATTTAGTGTAGGTTAAAGAATGTGTTCTATGGGTTGAAGTAAGTATAAGATTGGAGAGTACATTCTCAACATTGGCTTTATGTTTCTGATGCTAATCACTCACTTTATGTAAGAAAAGGAGATATAGGCTTGGTCATCACGGTCATCTATGTGGAAAACTTGTCTTGGTATTGAGGTGATCATATATGATGATGGTATATGGCTATTCGAAAGGCAATATGGCTTGGATATATTATCCAAGTATGGTATGGCAACATGTGCTTAAGCCTTTTTTGGTGCCATTGTAGCAAAATGTGTAGTTGAGTATTGATGTTGGGGATAAGATAGAAGATCCTACTATGTTCAAGAGGATAGTAGGGAGTTTGATTTATATGACTATCACAAGGCTAGAATTGAGTTATGATATTGGCCTTACAGTCAATTTATGCAAATACCTAGAAAGACTCATTTGAATGCAAGTAGATACAGATTGAGGTATGTGAAGTCCACTTTATATTATGGAAGTTTTGACAATGTAGGTAAGGATATACATGTGTTGGGATACATAAATTCAAATTGGGTTGGTCGCATACTTGACATAAGATCTACTTGACAGAAGATCTACCATCACATTCATGTTTTCCTTTGGTAGTTCAAATTGGGTTGGTCGCATGCTTGACAGAAGATCTACCATCACATTCATGTTTTCCTTTGGTAGTGCAATGGTTACATAGAGCAGAAAAAGACAACCTGTAGTTGCTTTATCAAGTACATACGCTAAGTATAGAGGTGCTACTATTGTAACATGGAGGTGGTATGGTTGCAAAAGTTATTGGCTGATTTGGATTTGCAGGGAGATGGTCGAGTTGTCTTTCATTATGACAACATGAGCAACATATAGCTAGCTAGGAACCCAATGTTGCATGGTAGGACAAGACACATTGATGTGCATTACCACTTTATGAGAGAAAAGATACTTGTAGGAGAGATTGACTTGGTCACGTTGGATTAGATAGATGACATTCTCACAAAAGCATTAGGTGTAGAGAAGTTTCAAAAATTTCAAATCTTACTTGGAGTTGTAGAGATACAGTTGAGCTTGACGGGGAGTGTTGAGATGGCAAGCTCAACATGTGTAAACATTGATGATGGACTGCTTGATTAGATGGGTCTACACATCTACACTTAGCATTTTGGTGGTCATTATGGTCCTCATATGGCCACGTCCTTATTACTTATTATATTTATTTTGCTACACCTACCTACAATTGGCATAGTTATAGTGATAATCGATTAGTATAGTCAGTTTTGCATTGTTTGACTTAGTTGGCCACTTTCCTTTATGTTGTATCTTATCTATACTTTGTGTACATTGTATTGTGGATGGAATAAGAAGAAAAATCTAGCAAGAAAAACGTATTCCTCCATCTCTCTTCTTATGTTCTTGAGTGAGTTTCCTCTTGTGTGTATGGTGCATGTTTTGTGCAGCAAATCAAGCAAGTCCCCCCACCATGTGATTCTTGACATGGCTATATGAATGAGGGATGTCATGCACGATAAGTACCTTATGATATAGGTGGATATTAAAATTGATATGCGTTCTCGAAGATACTCATGGCTTGGGTGTTTGACTCTAGTTGGAGGTCGCTTATGCACAGTTTTGGTTGGGTAGGTTATGATCATATTGGTCTTTGATCCGCATGATGATATAGAGTGGCACATCAAAGGGATATGTAGGTTTGGAAAGGTTTGATCTCACGATGCTATGCATCCACTTGTGAAAAACATAGGAATAAAGCTAAAGCTTTCTACTCGTGATACTTTGGGCTGGAGGTATAGAAGGAACCCTTAGATGTTCTTGTTGGAGTTGTTTCCATGCATCAGTGTTATCTAATGTAATATGAGAAGGAAGCTATGTTTATCACTGACTTGTTATACATTGTCAAAAATTATTCTTGATGAGTTGATATGAGTTTGAGTAAAGTTGGGTAGAGTTGAGGGATAATTGCCACGCGTCTTCATTTGTGTTTGAGTTTTGAGTTCAAAGGTATTGTATTTCAATTTGAGTTTGCTGGTTTTAAAAGTGTTTGAAACTTGGTGGTTCCATATCTTCTCTCTTTCTTTCATCTTTCACTTAATGTACCTTCTTCACAAGACCTTGCATCTTTGGGTTCCTCACGTGCAACTATGTGTGATATTTTGGTAAATCGTACATGAATAGTTGGAGTGAAGGTTTAGTTATGGCAGGTTCTATAGATGAAAATATGCTTTCTTTACAAGATGTGCAACATGTATTAGGTTACAATTTGTAGATACTTGAGCTTGGATATGGAGATTTGGATTTTTTAAGGAATCTTTTGGATTCATGCAAGAGGGTGGTTGAATTGTACAAGAAACAATATGTAAAGTTATAAGAGGGTGCAAAAAGAATACTAGAGCAAGATGAAATAAGGATGGAGGAAGAGGATGGTAAAAGGATAGAGGAGGCATGATAGGATTTTCCTCAGACTACACTACTTATTACCGACATTGAGATTAGCCATACCAAGGCCTATGCTAAGATTACTGAGGTTGTGATTAGTCATACAATGGGTGCCTTGAAAAGCATGAAGTTGATAAGACAAAAATTGCATGTGTGCACTTGTGAGTGCTTATGAGGCATATGATCCTCATGTATTACTTGATGTAGTGAATCAAAGAGAGATTAAAGAATTGATGCATACACATGATACGCAAGACACACTTGTAGTCCATGAGAAGGTTCAAGAGCTAGAGGATATGCATACATGGAATGATGAATGTGATGCTACAAAGTTTGAGATGTTTCGTATGATTTGACATATGAAAGTACAATCTCTTTTTATGCCTTGACAGGAAATCGAAAACACGTTGAATGTCTTGATGCCTTTAGTGATGCTTTGGTTGATTTGGATGTGGAAAGTGAGAGTCAACAAGAGCGGCTTTTAGTTCCATAGATTAAAAGTGAACGAGAATATTCTTTGTAGATGGGCATATCACAAGCATCTATATGGAGGTCAAAAGTCTCAAGTGTATGAAACCCACACAAGTCCTAAGGATTCAAGAGGGGGTGCTTGGTGTGGGACTCTAGATGTAAATATGTCTATTTTTCCAACCTATGATACAACTAGACACTTGATTATGTGCATGTTTGGAGAGGAGTTGGATATATGGGTGTTTGACCCAAGTGGTTGCATAAGTGGCATATTCGAAGGATGTGCAAATTCGAATGGGGTGGATATCATGTGGATTATCATCCTCCATGTGAAACCTCCAAATGCATCATATGTTGGGTCAATTACAAGATAATGGAAATATCACGATAATTACACTAGAAACGTCCTGGTGTTTAATGATAAAGATAGACATTTAGATCTAATTAATTCTTAGTAAAACCTTAGCTTTATAGGCTAAAGCCATTGTAGCATTTAGGAGGCTATTTTTGGGAACACAAAGAGAATAGATGCATGTAGTAGCAGAAAAGAAAGGGGAAAGCTAAGGCTCATATTGCACGTGAAAAAAGCAATGGTAGAGAGAAAGAGAGCTTTATGGAAAGAAGTGCTGGTTAAGATAGTCAAAGGGAGAGCGACTAATCGTATAAGCAATGAAGTGGTCATGTTTTATGTTTATAGATGATACTCATCATCAATTTGAGGAAACTCGGATTGCTATTGCAGTTGCATATGGTGGATTTAGAAGAAGCTCTGATGTATGAAGCACTAAATGGGGATAATACTATAATTGGATGATGGAATCAACGGCCATGGAAGAAGAATGAATCCACCATCCCCAACAATATACTTGGGGAATGTAAGACTATGATAATCAAAGAGAGTGCCTATCAATCTTTGTCGACCTTGGTAGTGGTAATAAAACCCAAAGTTTTTCAAAAGCTTGCAGACATTAGTAAAACATGGACACCCAACATTAACATAAAGGAATTTCATGTTGATGTCACATATGTCTTGAATTATCATGATGTTCATGTAGTAGCGATGAAACCAAAGGCTCATTTGGAGGAAAAATCATATTAATATGAGTGCAATCTAGGGCCCCCTAGCAATCGGAGAGGCCTCGCTGAGATCTAGATCCATCCTTAACTTTGTAGAGTGGAAGGCCACTACATGGAGTGGGTCCCACACTACATGTTGGCATCCACCACCTCTTGGAAGAACGCGGAGCAAGTGTAGCCAAATGTGCTAGCTATGTGATCATGGATGTTGTTATAAGTAAGCAATATCACAACAATGGTAACTTTCTTCTCAACTAATAATATGTGTCTAGGCATGCCTCGAAAGCAAACATGTATCTCTCCTTGTGTTGCAAGTCTAGATGCAGGAGATTACACAAAGATATGGAAAATGGATATGACAATTTATATAGCTCCCTCCACTGGTCATTGTCCTCCCTTTTGTAGAAAAATAAGTGATTCCACTAATGGATGGAGGGCCACAACTTAATGTACCTTGGTGGGATGTCTTCATTGTACCTAATGGAAAATGGGGACCACCTTTGAACGAATTGGAGTGAATGCACACCAAAGCAAAGGAAGGTACTCCAACCACAAATGAAGAGCTCTGAAGAGTCTCCCAAGTATTCAATAGTTGATAAATAGCTATTTTAATGAGGAAAGCCACCATAGTTGGGCTCTTATTTTCCTATGACATGCCTCAACATCACCCAATAAGGAGGCTTGAGACCAATGGAGTTGATAACTTCTCATTTCCTACATGATTTGTATGTTAAAACAATAAAAAGACAAGACTCTCACTTGACTCTAATAAAGCAAATAGATAATTAAGATGATGAATGTGATCAAACCAAGCTTCAAATACATGATTGTAGTAAGGAACAATGTAATAACTTAAACCGCAGCATCTATGAGAAATTTATACGCAAAAATTTCAACTAGAAAATTATATAGAAATTCCCCTAGGGGGATCACCTTATAAAAGCCTTCTATATCACTTGTGTCCAAAGGACAATTTAAAATTTTATTTTTTAACTTTTTGTATCATTTTATATACCCCTTTTGTGAATTTCAAAGGCAATAGTTATATCTTTTCTATAAGTTTAAAATTCAAAGAGTGTAATTTCATGGTGTTTTTTATATAAATCAAATTAAAGCATGATGTTGGAATACTTTAGCCATGGAATTTTCATTGTGATCTAAGATGAATATTTTCTCTCTCCAATAGAACTTTTTTGGATAATGATTGATTGAGAAGGAGCTTGAATATAAAGGACAAAAATATACCATAAATGGCAACATATCGATCTACGTAAAATGCTTATATAAATATTATAATGGTCACAATAAAATGCCTAAAATACCTAGAAATTTTAAGTATGAGTTAGACTCACACGAGCTAATCAAATTGCTAACATTGACTCTTAGATCATGGGTGATTTGATATAATAGAATGATATAATGATAATGACTCATCATAGTCTATACAACAAAGACCACCAAACTAGGACTATGGATTTCCAAGTAGTGGGTGATGAAGCCACCAATAAGGTGTTTCAAAGAGAATCTAAGTGTCAATGTCAAGCATCTAGTACAAGATTATCCCAAAAAAAAAACCTCTAAACATAAATGACCATAGATTCCTTGCCTTTGGTTAAGATTGCCAAAGTGTCACCTCATATGAACTCGAACTAGGAGCTAATAACAATGTGTCAAATAATAGCCTATCATGGACTTGGATATCAATCTTAACTCTAGGATTTAAAAACTTGTCAGACTTTAGCTTGTGTGCTAGGGATGCTCCTTTCTAGAACTTGTGTGCTTGTATATCTATATAGATGAGGCGTAGTTACCCCATCTCACCACCCACTTACACATCCTCTCTTGCATTGGAGAGTCATAAGGGATGATCGCATCACTAATATTGGAAAGCAAGAGGAGACACCAAGTCCTTTCTGTGGTCTAAAGAATATCATCATGTCTATTTCTTGGCCTTGGCCTTGGTCAGGATCCAAAGTTAGAGTGTTTGAGAAAGATGATGATTGAGTAGAGGAGTTAGGATCTTGCTTCATCTTCATCTTTGCCTTCCTCGAAGCCTCTAACTCTTTGCAATCCTTGTGCCAATATCCATTTTTATCACAATGATAATACTTGGTTGGGCCTTCAACTTTTTATGCATGTCACCCCCCTCTGATGCTATAAATCCCTCACATATGGGATGCTCTAAATCCTCACGACCTGTTAGCTACTCCATTTACACCTCTTCCTACAACTCACTACACTAGAATTCATTCTTGACATCTAGTTGCTACAAACTCCAATCTTTGGGTACTATCAAAGAAATCATGCATCTTGCCATGCTAGTAGTAGCTGGAGTGAATGTCTCTTCATAATATATGCTATATGTCTGAGCATAACCTTTTGCAATTAGTCTAACATTATACCTACTGACATAACCATTTGTATTATGCTTGATTTGGTAAATCTAATGATAGAAAATAACTTTATTTTCCTTAAGCAATGCTACCAAATTCCAAGTCTTATTGGCTTCTATTGCAACCATATCATTCATTGCTACATCTCATGACCAATAGCATCCTCAAAGCATGTGGGCTCAACATTCTCAACCAAATTTATCATATAAGCATAATGGTGAGTTGCATAACCTTCAAAACTAAATCTTTTAATAGAGTATCTTACCTTGCTAGACATGTGTACGGTAGGATTACTCAATAAAGCCTTTACATTACCATATGCTCTTTATACACCTGGTGTCCTGACTGAAAGAATACCAAGCTCATCATCTAAGCTCTCTAAACCATATTGGAATCTCCATGAGATCCCAAATGATTAGTAGATGTATAATTACCATTTGACACTTTCTTATTCCCTTTGTCTTTACTTGTAATACTTATAGATGCACCTAAAGATGTGGGCTACTACGCAGTCACCCAAACCAAGGGTAATGTAGTACTAGATAATGTTTCAGGTCTACTAAGACTGTGGTTTTTTCTTTTTATTTTGCACATAACTATTATGATTATCATAATCATCCAATGTATCACTACTAGATTCATATCAAATGCTTATCTCATTAAAAATAATATTTGTGGTTACTCTAAACTCACCTATCATGACTAGGTTATAACGACAATACCCTTTTTGCTTTAAAGCGTATATGAATATATGCAATACAACCAAACACTTTCAAGTATGACACATTGGACTTTTTGCTTATAAAGAATTCTTTAGGGCTTATCCCATGAATTATAGTTGTGGAAGCTATTCATAATATAGACATCAATATGAATAGCTTCATATCAAAATATTCTTTTCAACCATCAATGCTCGTGCAACTTTTGCAATATGTTTATTTTTTCTTTCTACAATCTCATTTTGATGTGGAATATATTTGTGAGTAAACGGTCTCTTTATCTCTGATTCCTCAAGAAGCCACTGAACTCATTAAAGAGGTAATCTTCTCTTCCATATCTGACCTCAAGTACTTAACTTTCAAGTATGTTTCTATTTCAATAGCAGCCTTGAATGTTTTGGGGCACTCAAATACATCACTCTTTTTCTTCATGAAATATATCCATAGCTTTCTTGAGCAATAATTAATAAACATGATAAAGTATTTGCTACCACCAAGAGATATATATTGTGTAGGCCCTAAAATATGTGTATTCACAACATCAATTGTATTTCTACTCATATCTCTATCATGAGAAAAAGGTTTTCTTACCTACTTACCAAAGTGATATGCTTTATACACTTTATGAAATTTTATAGCTTTGAAAACAAGCAACCTTGTAATCAGCCCTTAAACTACATTAGTTTTAACCTTTACACATTTGTATGTCCAATATATTTGTGCTATATTTTAATGTCTTCAACCACTTCTTTGCTTTTAGTATATGTAGAAGCATTCATAGTAGGAATTCTCGATTCTAAAGTAAACATTGATAAACTCTACTTCCTTTTGCGATCAATTTGCACTTATCATTAATGTCTTCTACAAAACAACCTTTTGCATAAATCAAACCTGCAACCCTTGCTTTATCATTTGCACAATAGACAATAAATTCTTTGTGATTGATGGCATATCTAATACATTTGACAAACTGTTTGTCTGGCCATCATGCAAGGATAAAGGAATCTTTTCAATTTGTAAAATTGGATGGCATGAATCATCACCCATTCGCACACAACCTAGATTTTGTAAAACCTTTAACTTTCCAAACCATTGAGCATGACTTATCATATGATTAAGGTCATCTAAATTTACAAATCATATATTGTTATGTGTCCTATTTGTTGGAATAGTATTCATCATATGCTACATAACAAACAAACACTCATGTTGGTCTTCATTTTGTCATTAGAAGACGATGCAAGTTTTATTGTTGTAATTTACCACTATTAAGGATATCATCCTTCTTAGCATAAGAATGGGCTACAAAATGACATGTTTTACCATAATAATTACAAACAATTACCAGAATTTTCAAAACCTCTTTTATCATCCACCTCTTTCTCTAGAGCTCCCCTTGTCTCTGAAGTTTTCATGGCTTCTTGAAAACTTAATTTCACCGAATTGCTCATTTAACTTGTTTTGCTGGTTATCACCAATACGTCCATACCATAGTCTCTCGAAAAGGATGTGCCATGTTCCATTTCTAAACTTGAGTAAAATGATTGAACCTATTTACCACTTCTCTCAAATAATTCACCCCACATATTAATCTCTTCGATGATCATGAGAGAGATCAACTCATCAAAATCTCAAAATGACTTTCATATATATATATAGAAATAGCAAATGATTTCTAAGCCTTGACAGTATTAAGGCCATCCAAAGTAGATGAAACCAAATCATCGTCATCAACCATTGTATCAATCATGGCCAAAGCATCTGCAATGATCATCACCTTCAAAATATACTCATTAATAGAATTTTTTTCTTTCTTCAAAGTATTCAACCCTTGCTTGAGTTGAATTTTCCATGCCTTCCTATTTATTGAAAGCATGTTCATTAAAATGGTCCAAGCTGCATGTGAAGTTTCTGCATTTCTAATATATCCCAACATAGTATTATCAATGACTACTAAAAGCCAATACATCACCATTTTTTCCTTTGCATTCCATTCTTTCTACGCTTTTAATTCATCTACAATCATAGGATTACTCAGCTCTAGCTCTTTATTTACCTGAAATGGACTCGTAATGGCCCTTCCCAATAAGGAAGTTCATCACACAAAACTTCCATGATGGAAAATTGTTCTTGTCTAGCTTCTCAATGATGGGATTTCCATTGTTATTTATCACTATCATAGAATTGATACAAAACACAAAGCGAGTATTCTACAACCTTTCACAAAAAGTGCATATCGATACACTAAGTAGTCTTTTTAATTGACTACTCAATAGTACATTGAGTATGCAATTTGTTGTAGATAAAACTTGTGTTTGATTCTTGGGAAACACCTTAGAACTTGCAAATTTGAAATCTATAACCTATGTATCCATTTTCGATAGATACATCCAAAACTGCAATATATCTTGAAACTATTATTTGCAAACTTGTGGATCTTAAATGAGGCCCAAAATTGCCTCAAATAGCCAAAAACGTATATGACTATCTTGCAAAATATACAATCCTTTGTTTGTACATCAAATCTCACAACAATCTAATATTGTTGCTATGTCGTGAAAAATATTCAATCTATGCCTCCACATGTACTATCTAAGAGAGAAAGTGGAAGAATGGGAGAGCTTCTTACTCCTTGTTTGCTTGCTTGAATCCTTGCTTCTTCTCCTTCACTTTAGCCTTCAATACTAGCCTCTCTTAATGGCACCGCTCTAAGAATGGGAGAGCTTCTTACTCCTTGTTTGCTTGCTTGAATCCTTGCTTCTTCTCCTTCACTTTAGCCTTCAATACTAGCCTCTCTTAATGGCACCGCTCTAATACCATAACAAGAATCATGTTATGGGAAAACTTGTTTGAGTTGTTGTGCCAAACACACACTATACACAAAAGGAGAAGCTTACTCAAGAACACAAGAAGAGAGACGGAGGAAAAAACACTTTCTTACTCATTTTTTCTTATTCTTCCACCCATAATACAATGTATACAAAGTATAAATAGGATACAATATAAAGAAAAGTTATATACTAAGTTAAACAGTGTATAGGTAACTATACTAATCAACTAGTGCTATAATTATGTCATACAAGTAGGTGCAGCAAACTAAATATAATAGTTGATAAGTCACTGACCATGCGAGGAACATTATAACCATCAAAGTGCTAAGTACAAATGTGCATAAGAGTCTCCTTTAGGATTGCATTAATCAATGCATCTCTTTCTTTAACATCAACCTACATAGTAGAAAACATAGTAGCATCCTCAATCAAGACCTCTACATCTTCACATTTCTCCAGGACTACATTTGATTCTACAATTATGGTAGCATCAACTTACACATCGGATAGTTTAAAGAATCCTGAGAAAAAATCTATGCAACATCAGTAATCTTTGACTTTATGTCTACTTTTGCATTATACTTTGAAACTTTAGCATGTAGCAGTGGAATCTCAAATAGTTCAATAGACAAATTATGATTTTTTATACAAATTTTAGCTCTTTGGGCACACTTATATTCTTCCTAGACTTTAAAAGCATACATGTAGTCATCCTAGGATATTCCATATATCTGTGGAATCTCCTAAAATTGTTTCTTAAACACCACTTTCATCAACATATTCAAAACATTCAATCCTACAATCTTCTTAGATATCAAATTGTTGCATCCTTTTATAAAAATTTTTGACATAGTGACATACGTCGTGTCCATTAAATATGCCTAGTTGCTCTTTAATCATCTCTTGTGCTTCCATTGCCAAATCCTATATCCTCTCAGGTTCTCAATTAGTAATTTCTTGTTCTTGCATATTTATGACTTGATATGGTAACTGCATTTGTACTTCCCATATTAATATTTGAATTACATGTATCCTACAATCCATATCCAAATCTTTACACTTAACTACATGTATACACTTTTTCAATAACTAGGTCCTCTCCTCCCTACTACATTCCTTATAAGTCCTTGTCAGCTTCATGATTCCTAAGTCTACCATCCTTCAACCTTGTCATGACATCTCACATCGGGTTTTAATACTCATGTCGAAAGGATGCAGATGTAGGCCAATAAGAGGTGGGTTCTCTACCAAGAGATTCAGGAAAGAGGAGGAACATTGGTAGTATTAGCTGAACATGAAGAGATACTTTCAATGTTATGCACAACACTATGAGAAACCTGGATTAAAATCCCAATCAAAAACTTTGAACCCAAATCACAATTTCATATGAGAATATCCTCAATGTTAACCCTCCACTTCATCCAAGTGCTTCGAGGGATTAGTAGTGGTCGACATTAACCCCAAATTCTACTTAGCCCTCCACTTCATTTGAACATAAAACTTCTCAAGAGTGATAAAAAATAAGCCTCGGTAGTTAACACTTATTAAGTCACTTCAAAAATTGAAGTATGTTTTGTAAGACGAGGTAAAGCCTAAATTCCTTCATTGCATTCTTTCCATAAAGCATTGACCAACACATACATAAACAAAGTTAAGATGAACTATGATAGCTACATCAATTTCTCCACTTCTCCAATATAGGCAAATTAAGTATAGTGTGATTCTCCTCTTAGGGTAGGTTTACCCTTCTCTTGTTGTCACTTGTTTCTTTCCAAGGTTCCGTAGTCAATAAGATGCCCTTGCTGAATGGTAGCTATGATAACAAGGAACTTTCAACTCTTGATGGTAGTAGCAAGGACCATAGACTACACTGAAGGAGTTCATCATAGTGCTAGCTCTCATGATAAGGCCAACAGAAGGATTAGCTTTTGTACTTTTCGTTAGGGGAGGGTAGGACTTGAAATATTGTTGCCTTTACTCAATTGTCTTCTTGAGAATAGAAGCATGGAGAGAGACTTGGCTTGTTGCCACCTTGAAGTCAAGTTTATAAATCTAGTGGAGTATATCTTGAAGGTAGTGTTGTAATTGTAGTGTTGTATGCACAATGATTTCAACACAAGAACTGTTGAAACCCTAGTAAAACTTCGGTATGTTGTTAAAATTTAGACTCTTATTATAGAAGACCAAGAGTCCATTGAACTGATGCTCCCTTCCTTTCTTTATAGCATTGGCCTCCTTATAGCAAGGTGAGTTCTAATGTAGTCTAGGGAATACACAAAAGGAAAAATAGGAGGGAAGACACATTGGCTACTCTTGTGCATAATAGTATTCCCACATTCCCCCATATGAAGATCCTTCTTTATGAGAATGCAGGTTGCATCCCCACCCTCCTTTGGGTTCCTAAAAGCATGCAAGGAAAATCCATTTTTTTCCCACAATGCATGACAATATATATTAAATACTTATTTTTCTCCTTCTCTTTCTTTTTCTCCAATTCAAGTATTATTCACCAATCAAGCATATTTGAATGAAGGATGAGCTTTTTCCCATCCTTGTCCATGTTATCATTCACCACCCTTATGGCCACACAACTTACACCCGCTGGATCATGTATGGAGGTGTTCTCAAAAAAGCCATAAGCTACCTTCCTCATATATAGTGATCATTAACCATTCCTTCTATTCTTCCAAAGATGTAAAGGTACTCACAAACAATGCTAAAAGCATGCACTCATTAGTCGTACAATGCCAACCATTTCACCATTTACAAAAATGGGCCATCCATGCATGAGGTTTTATTCATCTAGCTTAGATCATCTATACAATCAATCTCACTAGCCAAAACAAAATATATGGATAGTGTCGCTGAATTTGGCTACACAAAACACCTAGCTCATGTCCTTTTTCCTAGGGTTTTCATAAGTGGATGCACAACATCATGACATCCACCCTCTTCGAACCTATATATCCCTTTGATGTGCCACAATATGTAGCCACCTAGATCAAACACTAATATGATCATGACCTTCTTTTTTTGAATAAACAACCTCCCACTAGGATCAAATAGCCAAGTCATCGATATATTCTAGAATACATAACAATTCCAATCTCTAATTTCACCTAGATCATAAGGCATTGATAGTGCAAGGCATCCCTCATTCATATAGCCTTCCATGACTAATACCCATGAACTCATTAGATTCTCTGAGATCAAAGGGTAACCCAAAATATTAGTGTAACATCCTATATCCTTGAGTTTATGCATGGTTGGAGCATCCATGTGCGCATTGGTGTATTCATCTAAAACATATATTTCTTTCATACCTTCAACTCTCATAGCATCATCCATCTCTTGCATATTAGCATCGATATGATCCATCATCACATCCCCATTAGAAATTTTACCAATCACATCAATAGACCACGGATCCACATTATTAACCATAGCATTTGTAATAGTCTCCTATAGCATTACATCTATCAATGCATCTATATCCTAAGCATCAATCTGTATAACAAAAACATAGCAGTATCATGAATCAAAACCTCTACATAATCACAACCCTCAAACACTATGTCTAATTCTATAATTATAGGCAATATGTCCATAAGTATAGCATCCACCTTCGTGTTAGATAGTAAAAAATCATCCTTAGAAAGAATCTCTCCATCATCAGTTATCTTTGGCTTTGTATCGGTATTTGCATTATCCTATGTCACTTCAACAACTAGCAGTGGAAGCTCAAATAGTTCAATAGATAAATCACGATTTTCCATACAAATCTTAGCTTTTTGGGCATATTTACATTCTTTTCAATATTTTTGAGCATGCTTGTAGTCATCCCAAGTTATACCATACATCCATCATATCTCCTTAGCTTTTTGGGCAGATTTACATTCTTTTCAATATTTTTGAGCATGCTTGTAGTCATCCCAAGTTATACCATACATCCATCATAACTCCTAAACTTGTTCCTCTAACCCGTTCTTGCACGGTATTTGTGTGAGGATTCCTGAAAGTCACTCACCGCAGGGATGCTTTGCGATGGGAGAACTCAATGTAAAATAATTATCCATAAGAATTTTAGTTTGAGAAAAAAAATTCTTTGATTAAAGATATAGACAAGATACAAAATCAAAAGACTCTCGGATATGATCAATAGACATAAGCTCGATATGGAACTTGTCTCTTTTAAGCAAGAAAGGTTCATTGGCCAATTAAAAGACAAGGTTGTTCTTGGGTTACAACAATATTTGGTAGCAATAAATATTCAGGAGTACCATGAAATGGCTCAGTGTAATGTACTAAATCTATAGTGAGGCTTTTTGAGCCTTGATTGTGTAGTGAATTGATGTGACCTCGTCAAGTTTGTAGTACCCTTTCACATCATTTGTGGCTTTTTGGGCATCGTTTACAAATATCTACACTTCCTTCACACCACTACCTTAATTGTCTACAACTCGGCCACCAATAGAGATCCCAGTTACTCGAAATGGCTCAATGATAACAACATTATCATGACCAATAGCTACTTCAATGGAAGCATGTGAAACATCAAAGATTGTAATTTCTCCCTTGTAATAAGGCACAAGCTTGTACTGTCCACAAGGCACTGAACTGAAAATAAACTTCCCATTTGCATCTGATACAGCACATCACAAGGCTTTCTCATCAAATGGTGCATCCTCATGGCCTTCACGGCATACATGCTTTAATGTTGTACATTGTGTCCTAGCAAGAAAATATGCTTTGAAATAGAACTTCATGCTCAATCATTTATGATTTGAAGAGGACATGCAAAATCGAATCCATGCTATGCAACCAATCAAGTGATGATCCACACAACATTTATGAATGCACTGAAGAAAATGTGCCTAGCCTATCTACATATGCTCATGCCTCATGCAAAAATGCAAATAAAAAACACACACACAACAAAAAATAAATTCCTAATGACGTTGACTAATGATTTCAAATTCCTGGTGAAAAACTCCACCCTTAGGTTCGCAGTGGTGGATGCGCAACGTCGCGACACCACTTTCATCAGTGCATTCTAAACATTCAATCCTATAATCCTCTAGGACATCAAACTATTGCATCCTTTCTTCAAGAGCTTTGAGGTGGTTACATAGGTCCTATCCATTAAATAGACTCACATTCTCTCTTCCATTGCCAAATTCTCCATCTACTTAGATCTTTGTTCAGTAATTTCCTATTGTCGCATATCTATGACTAAATACTTAGGTTTTTGTCAAATTCTCCATCTACTTAGGTTTTTGTTCAGTAATTTCCTATTCTCGCATATCTATGACTACATACGGTAACTGTATTTTTACTACCTCAATAAATATACTCATACCCTACAATCCATATCCAAATCTTTATGCATAACTACATGTACATAATTTTCTAGTAACTTCATCCACTCCCTACTACATTCCTCTTAAAGTCCTTGTCAGCTTCATGATTCATACAGTCCCCATTCTACAACCTTGTCATGGCATCTCATATTGGATTCAACATTGATATTGAAAGGACATGCATTGGTGGCCAATAAGATGTGGAGTATCTACTAAGAGATTCAAGGAAGAGTGGTAGAATTAGTTAAACAAGAAGAGATGTTTTGAATATTATGCACTATATTATGAAAAACCCAGATTACAATCCTTGACAAGAGATTAGAATCCAAATCACAAATTAATATGAGAATATCCTAGATGTTAGCCCTTTGATTCACCCAAGGACTTCCATGGATTAGGAGTAGTCGATGATGCTAACCCCAAACTATGCTTAGCCCTTCACTTCATTTGAGAATAAAATTATTCAAGAGTGATCAAAACTAAGCCCTTGTCATTAACCTTTATCAAGCCACTTCAAAACTTCAAGCATTTTTTCTGACATGAGATAGAACTCGCCCACTTCCTTCATTGTTCTTTTTAATGTTGTAAAGCACTGAACTACACATAAACAAAATTAAGATGAAAAGGGATGGCTACATCAATATCATTGCTCTACTTCTCCAATGCATGCAAATTAAGTGTAGCTTCCTTTTCCTCTTAGGGTAGATATACACTTCTCTTGTTTTCACATATTTATTTCTAAGGTTCCTTGATCATCATAAAATGCCATTGTTGAATGATAGCTATGATAACAAGGAGCTTTCAACCCCTTATGGTTGTAGGGAGGAGCATAGACTCCACTAAAGGAATTCAATGATGGCGGTGCTAGCTCTCATGATAAGGATTTTGTACTTTTCATGAGGAGAGAGTAGGACTTGCAACGATGTTGTCTTTACTCGATTGTCTTTATAAATCCAGTGGAGTATAGCTAAAAGGCAACCTTGTAGTCGAAGAAGACCAGACAGCTTTATTAATTGTCACATCACTACAGTCGCCTTCGGAATTGTCATGAAGGTGATGTCCTTTCTGAATTACCACCACAGTTGTAGTCCCAATAGATCCACACTTAAGAATACTATCGTCCGGTGATCATGTTCAACACAATCAAAGTTAGAAGCGACTCCAGAAGATGAAGATTGTCACCAAGCACCTCTAGCTCCAGAGAATGGTACATTCCAAAGTATTTGCCATGGTATACACATTGATTTCAACACAAGAACTATTGAAACCTTGATAAAGGCCTGGTAAACCATCAAACTTCAGAGCCATCTTGCAGAATAGCAAGAGTCCAATGAGCTGGCATGCCCCTCCTTTCATTGCACCCCTGGCCTCCCTCCTTAGCAAGGTGAGTTCTAACATAGTCTAGGGAATACACAAAAATGGGAGTAGAAGGAGAGATGCACTGGCCACCCTTGCCCATAATAACATTTCCCGAGTCCTCTACATGAAGAACCTCCTTTATCCAAAAGGCATGTTGCACTGCCACCCTCCTAAATTAGGTTCTTGAAAGCATGCAAGGAAAATCCCTCTTTTTCCCACAAAGCATACAAGTAGACGTAAAATACATGTTTTACTCTTTCCCTTTATTCTTCTGCAAGTCATGCATCATTTGCCAATGAACCATATTTCAATGAGGGTTAAGTTATTTCCCATCCTTTTCTATGTTATCATTCACCATGCTTATGGCCATTGAGCTTATGCCCACTGGATTATGCATGGAGGTGTTCTCAAGAAATCCATTCCGTCTTTCCCTCCAAAGATGCAAAGATTCCCTAAAACAATGCTAAAAGCATGTACTCAGTAGTTGTACACAATGCCACATGTTTCAGCATAAAAAACCTTGGGCCCTTCATGCACGAGCCCTTGCTCACCTAGCTTAGAATATCTATACGATCAATCTCACTAGGCAAACCAAAATATATGAATAGTGCCGCTGACTTCGGCCACTCAAAATATCTAACATATCAGTATGTCTGTGGCAAAATACTCATCCTCATCGGTATAATCTTCAAAGTATGTGTCAACATAGCCCTCCAGAAATATGATATGGACGAACATATCGGAATAATTTTTTAAAAATACACAAACAAGCATTCGAATGCATGGTTGCTTGTTTATTATAATATCGAAATGTAATATAATAATGCAGCTAGCTAAGGTTAAGGCTCTCTCTTTTTAAGCTTGAATGAAGCAGCTGTACGGGGTTTTGGTAATGGTAGCTTTTTCGCTGCATTCTAAAGTGCAAAAAGCGGGGGGGGCAAAAGACGGTGGGTGGATCGATGGCCGTGCCGGGCGGGTAGGGTCATTTTATTTTTTCTTCTTTTCTGTTTTTATTATTTATTTATTTTTATTTTCCTTCTTTTCTTGTAGCGGTTTGTTGCTTGTTCCGTTCGTTGTTTGTTAAGTTAGGGTGGTGGAGGTGGTAGCAGGGGGCCGTCCCAAGCCCCCCGCGGCAAGGCTGTCCACGCGCCGAGAGACAGCGCCTCCTCGGACGACAGGTGGCATGGAGAGCTCACTCGGCCCGGCCATCGTCTCCGTTGCATCATATCCCCACCGACGCGAGGTCTGCAACAAGGAGAGCCCACCGGGGACAGATGAGATGGGAGGCGCCGCTCTCCGCACAGTTTATAAGCAAAGCCCGGATTACGCGCCGTTGCATGTGGGATACGCGGGATGCAACAATGTTAAAGGATAAGACATCATATACGTACCGAACGCAATAAGCCTACGTACCGAAGGTTTTCTTGAACATGGAGGGCTTGCTCTCAGAGGATGTGTAGTGTGCTCAATTATAGAAAACTTGAATAGAGCATGGTCCTCGAATAGTACTTGCAAGGTAGGATTCAAAGGGTCTCCTGCATGCTTATGCTTTTGCCACCCCACTCGCTCCATCTCATTTTCTCTTGATGCATCCCCACAGGAATATTCCTCAAAATCAAAATGTTCAAGAACCAATCGAGTGTTGTAGCCATCGGTTTCCTTCAAGGCTGTATACATCATGCAAGGGGGTGCATTCTTATGAAGCATAGGGCTTGTTTTTCATGTCATGGTCCATCGTTTCGTTTCTTTAGGATCTGTAGCATATGCTAGGAGTATCTATAGAAAACTTAGAGATGCTTTCTCATTTTGTAGCATACTAGGGCTACAGCATGTGAGGACTAACACATTGTACAAATTGAGGGGCACATTGCATGATGCTCTAGCTCATGCTTCGTTGACTTGAATTTAAAAACATGTGCATAGCTCTAGCTTCTATTTTTTGAGAGCCAAATTTTGATACTAATCTTACCTTAACTCAAAGTGGTGTGAATTCTTATACTCAATAGCTTCCAATGCATTTCTACGAGCTCAATTTGCATGTGCATGCTTCAAGTCTTTACTTTTGGGAAATGGTTTATTGCATTCCTTCAAAACAATGTAAGTTTCCTTATCCCGCCTTCTTCGATACACTGTATGCTATGTGCAATATGGCCAATGATAAGGCAACCATGATGTGGCTGAGCATGCATATCGGAAAATCAACAAAAGTTCCTCAATTCAATGCCATGCACATGTTTAGTATTGAAAACGCATTTTGGGGCTAACGTGCAGAGGGGGAAAAAAAGAGACAATAAGCTTCTACCGGCTCTATGATGCACACATGCATGATGATTGAAAAGGTAACTAAGTTGTGAAGGGGCATATGATAGGAGGGGAAACTAGAAGTTTCCAATATCTCCATTGCATGTATATACCCTTCCATAGCACAACTACATGATAATAAAGGGTTTTGTGTATGTGGGTAATTATAATGATATCTCAAAACTTGATAGGATTAAATGGCATGCAAAGGTAAGTGAAGGAAAGATACATATGAGAGAGAGATACACACTCATGCAAAGCATATGGAAGGCCTATCTATTCTAGTTGTTGCTGTTTATAAGCCCGGGGAGTCTACCTTATAGAACATGTAAGATACCACACACAAGCTCAAAGGATAAGATATTTTGTTTGATTTTATTTATAGGATTATATCTATAAAATGGGGTTCTTCAAATAATAATTTAAAAAAAAAACAGGGAAAGATTAGTTTTTGGCCTTAGATCATGTAAACAAAGAGTATTTCTTAATAGCCTTTGAGTGCACATTATATAGATGAGTTTTTATAGGTGCACCCCTAGGTTTATAAGTCACTGACTTTATCTTCATGTTCAGATTTGTCTAGTAAGTTCCCATCCCAATTGTTATTTTGATTCATGTCACTGGCCTTCAATGTTGCTTTTGCCTAGTTACTCTTCCTATTGTGTTCCTATCATTGTCACTCAAAAATGTTTCTATAAACATTTAATATGTAGGCACAACAAGCAAGATTCTTAGAGAATTTCTAGTTGTAACAACTCTCATATATACAGCCACATGCAAAACATGTTGGAAATACGACAAAAGCGGGCGCATGTAGTGTACCCATTATGCTAGCCTTGTACTTCTAAATCTTTTGTATCGTGAATGGTTAATTTAAATCTTGAGACTTGGTGAATTCAATGTTTCATTTAAGAAAAGTGATAAACAAAGCTCCTCTTGAATTTTGACGAAGTTAAAGAGAGTCGTCTAAGACTACCCCTACCCCTTTTGGACATCTTGATTCGCTAATGTAATATCGAATTTTTTGTTCAACTACCACCACTTCGACATGAGAATATTCACCTTATGTTATTTCTTCCATGTAAATGGCTCCACCCAAAAGGTAAGACCCATCAAAGACACGATGACCTATGACAAAATCTTCTTTACTTTGAAGCCACAATAGGCCTGCAACCTCCAACTTGTGCTATGGAACATGGGGAATTAGAAACTTTTCTTGTTGAACAAGATAGACAAGGCCATAACAGGCAATGATATAGCCAAATTGCTGATTAAGTCAGTGTAGACTCATTGGAAGACATCAAGGTCATGAGTGGACTTGCACAAATGCTTGGCTCCATGGCTTTCATTTGGGAGTTCATGCTAGATATTAAGGCCTCTACAATGTGTGCATCATAGAAAAAAGGGGAGATCATGCTTGCCAAAGTTACACAACAAGAATCGGTGGAGCTCGTCCTAGGCATGGACATTGGTTGCTCTTTAGTGCTATCTAGGACAATGATTTTAGAGTCACCACCCAAATCTTCCATGCTACGTTCACTTATGTTAAGCTGATTAGCTATATCCCCAAGGGCTTAATGGAGGACATCATGGTAGGAAGATTAGCCAAGTCAAATCTGAATGAATTTTGGCTTAAGGCTATCACAAAATCCACCATAAGTATTAGTAAAGTTTGATTATTCTATTGTATTAGAGAATTTTTCGCACCAATGAGGACTCCAAAATGACAAATATACACGTATTCCAAAATGCAATTTTATTTCGAGAATGTGAGATAAGCCTTTAATATACAAAAATGATAGATTACTCTAACACATATTTCCTTCTTTAACAAACACAATGAACAAATCACTTGAATGCAAGAAGATTCTTACACTTTTATTGTAACTGGAAATACTAGTTTCTTACGAACACAAGTACAAGCATCACAGTTTAAATCCTTTTCCAAAGAGTGGCTGAAGTGTTAACACTCTTAACAATAATATTTTTATTACCTAGATGCGCTATTGGAGTGTGAGTGCACATGTCAAATAGCAAAGACTAGGTAGTTTCTATGCTTGTATTGTGAGTTAGTGTGAGCACCTCCAACGCAACACAAGTATACAATACCACAAAGTTTAAATCCATTTGTAGAATGTGATACAAACCTTTAATAGACATAAAAATGGATGTTTTATAGCTTACACTTACTATTGGAATGCAAATGCAAGTCTTGAGGACTAGCAATAGAAAATCCAAGAAAATTGTATGCTTGTATTATGAAGGAAAGTGCAAGCCTCTAATACAACATAACACAAATGAATAATCCTAATATCCTATTTCTAGAGTGCGAGGGATGTCTCTAATCCACACATATACAAAGGGAGACTAAAATTATAAAAATACTTTTAAAGTATGAGGGAGACCTCTAACACAACAAAAGTATTTAAAATAGAAAATAAATTATAAATTATATTTTAAAATTAAAATAAAATTATCCCTAAAAATGTACCTATGGACTACCATTAGTTGAGTCGGAGGCGAAGCAGAAAGGGAAGAAACTAGTCAAAGGCTTTCAAAATGAATAAAATGTTTTGAAACCTTCATTTATGTACTTAAATTTTTGTTTGTAAGTTTTACAATCAAAAGCTTTTGATCACTACTCCAATAAAAGATGATAATGATGATTGTAGTCTTTGTTGAGATGTAGAGAGAGAAGATATGTAGAGACTCGAGAGGGAGAGAAGAAACACACCATGTAGACTCCCGAGGACTATTTCATATTAATCACAATCTACACATATATATGCTCAAACAAAGGTCTCCAGTTTTTGCAGATGAAAAAACCCTTGGGGAGCACAAGGGAAAAACCCCAACTCCTAGATACAAATTCACAACCATGATCAAGAAGGATTATTTTGTGTATGTAAAGTGAATCTGTGCATGTGAAGTGAAATTGAATATTTATTTACAAAGATGACCAAGACTTCTGAGATGTATATGCATGTGTGAAGTATATGGTGCCTACAAAGAGTATGTACAATGGCACTACAATGTCGTAGTAGATTAATTCCCAAAGATTGAAGTTGAGACAACTCCAAGTTCCAAGTCTAGCAAAGTAAAGCGTACTTCATTGAGTCCTTTAGTGAATATATATGCAATCATCTTATCACTTGGACAATGTCCAATCATGATCATGCCTTTCTTTACTTCATACAAACGTAATGATAATGCATTGCAATATGCTTAGACTTGTTATGTTGAGCATAGTCTTTAGCAAGACTAATGGCACTTTGGTTATCACATTGAAATGGTATGATGGAGCGAGGACGATGGCCAATATCTGATAGAACTTGTTGAAGCCATACTAACTCTCGAACCGCTAAAGATGCACCTACATATTCAGCCTTTGTAGTGGAAACAACAACACAATGTTATTTCTTGCTAGTGTAAGAAACATGACAACCATTGATAAAGAAACAAATTCTACTTATGAAATGCATAGATAAGTGAGAGCTTGCCCAATCTACATCTGTATAACCCAAAAGGTGAAGTGAGCACATAGAATTAGAGTTTTGTTGGCGTTGATATACCAACCCAAAATCTTTAGTGCCTTTCAAATACTTCAAAAAGCATTTGGCTACAGTCCAATATTTAAGGCATTGAGAACTAAGATGTTGTCTAGTGTAGAAAGTGAGAGTTTTTGGTAGAGCTCATAAGACAAGGAGTACTAGTAGGATATTCAGAATCCAAACCAAACTTCTAAATAATATTGTCAATGAACTTTGTTTGACATAGTATTAAAACACCCTTTTTTTTATAGCGTCGAATTTGAATACCAAGACATGAGTGCATTTCTGCAAGATCCACCATATCAAATGCAAAAGATAAAACCTTCTTTACTTGTTGAAGGAAGTTGAGATTATCAATTGGAATATCAACATAGAGATCAATGCCATGGTCATCATTAGCAATAATAGGTACAAGTTATGAATTGTGATTTGAAGAGTCAATATTATCTTGTGTAGGAGGTTCATCATCATATAGAAAAGGAAAAGTAACGAGTAATGACTTCTTTTCATCAACGTCCTCTAATGACCATATGACCATGTCCTCCCAATGTCCTCATGAGACCATGTGTTGCTCATAAGTTTCTCATTGAAAATAGCATCATGACTTATGATAACCTTCTTGGAGGATGGATCATAAAACTTGTACCCCCTTGGAAATTTTGAATATCCAATGGAATCGAGTTTTCTATGAGTCTCTTTGGGTACGTAAATATAAGCAATACATCCAAAGGTTCAAAAATATGAAATAGAAGGAGTTTCACCTGTCTAAGTAGTAATCACTATTTTACAAGGAGAAAGAGAAAGATGATTTTGGACAAATACTATTGTTAAAACCGCTTCAATCTAGAAACATTTAGATAAGCTAGAATGAATGAGCATACAGCACACAACATTGAGGATAGTCCTGTTTTTATGCTCAGTAACACCATTCTATTGAGGAGAGCAGGGAACCATATATTAATGATGAATACCTTGATTATTACAATATTAATCAAAATCAGTATTCTCCATCATTATCACTGTGAAGTTTCTTGATATGATGACCAATACGAAGTTTGGCATCTTTTTTATATTTCTTAAAAGATAATAAAACTGAATCTGATTTGTGTCTCAAGAGAAAAACAGTGGTGTGTCTTGAAAAGTCGTCAATAAAAGTCATGAAATACTGATATTGAGATTTTGATGGAGAAAAAGGTCAATAAATATTAGTGTGAATAAGATTATCTTTAGAATGAGTTGTTGTAGAAATTGAAAACAGTTTTTGAAAATGCTTTCTAAGTGCACAATATTCACAAATACCCATGTGAGAATGAGCTTTGAATTCCATACCTTGAACAAGGTCACGTTGATAAAGATCGACAAGATTAGAAAAATCAAAATGAACAAAGCGATGATGTTATATTTTACTGTTAAGATCACCATGAGATGTAACAACATTTGTAATATCTTCATTTAAAGATAACTCGAAAAGATTACCATTTTGAGGAGCGGCACCTATGGTTTTCCATCTTTCTCAATGCCATACTTGATATGGTCAAAACCAACAAAGAGACCAAGATCCACAAGCCTTGCAACTAAAATAAGATTCCTTTGTAGATCTAGGATGTGTAAAACTCCACACAGAACTCTTGCTGACGATAGAGTACCGAGATATAAATCACCTATAACTTTGACTTGACAGGTTGTGTCATCAACAAGATAAACCAATTTCTTGACAAGAATAGAATGATAATTATGTAACCATTGGGATTAATATGTCATGTATCCTGTAGCACTAGAATCAATAATAAAAAGAGATCCATCACACAAACATGAAGTATCCTTTCCAAAGAGATATAATAACTCACATAATTTGCTTCTTCAATAGTGTTGTCATGTGTAGCAACATATGCTCTATTACGATCTAGATAAAAACGCCTCTTGAAATATAGATGGGTTTGATAATCACTCTTTTTGTAGTAGTCATAAGGAGAATAATCTGTGGATAAACATGTTGTTTATTAGTAATACCATATTCTTCCTCATATTATTTTACCTGAAAATCATTTGTACTGTGATAATTTCTATTACAATAAGAATAACGTCTATTAAAAAACTTGATATGAGAGAAGTTACCGCCACGATGACTCCTATGTATAAAGCGTGGAGAGGAATATCTTCGAGAAAGTAAAGCTTGATTGATTTTTTTTTACTATGTCCTCTCGTAAGATCATAGTTGTTTCTTGATTTATGCATCGTCGTTCATGTCATTGTGAACATTCAATCAGAGATATCCAAGCTTGATCAAAATTGCTCCCAACTTTGTTAGATAATATGGTAATAATATTATCATAAGTAATCCTTTTTACAGTGTCAAGAAGTTGTGTTACCAATTGCTTTCATGGAATGGCATTACCAACAGGCAGCAAGTTGATTGATAATGTTCTTGAATGATTCGATACGTGTTGTTATAGAAGTTTCGATGTTGTATAGTAACTTAGTCAGCTCTCATCGTACACTACTGCAAATTATTATAGCAAGCATATATCTCCAGACTATTGTGATGTATTTTTCATGCTTAATCATCTTGGTTTGATGTACTTTTGATGGTACTTGGTGGGCAGCATCATTAGATACTCGTTTCTTGCCATTTTTCCTTGGTTTTGGTGGTTTTTTTGTCACTTTCTATAGTTTACAGCAAGTAATTTTGAACTATCTGCACTGTTTTAGCTTACAATATGGCATCTTCTTCCACTGACAGTGCTATCTTCAACATCAATAAGCTTGATTGTATGAATTATGCCTATTGGAAGAGCCAAGTTTGGCAGGGATTGGTGTGCCAAGCAAAGTCCTACAAGTCAAATGTATTAGCTGAAATAGCTTATGGATCTCCGCATGAAAGAGAATGTGACCATGTTAGCTCATCTACACTAATTTCATGCTCTTCTTAAGAACTTCAGTTCGTAGGGCATTTATTTCAAAGAGGATATCACTCTATTGTTCTTTCTTGGAATGCTTAATGAGTCTTGGGATGTATTCTGCACTACCTTATGTGCTTCTACCACTACTCTAAAGCTATCTAATGTTGAGAGCTCTCTTCTGTAGAAAGAAATAAATCGTAAGACTTTGGATACCTCATGTGTGTCTCATACTTTGACCATTAGAGATAGAAATGATAGAAATGAAAAGAATGATCGCGATAGTGGTTGTGGATGGGATTTGCAAAAATCTCGGTCCAAGTCTTGTGGAAATTCACGCACCAAATCCTATGGTAGGAATGCCAATTTGACAGGTCATCATTGTGGAAAGAAAGGCCACAGTGTCATGAACTATGCATTGAAAGGCGCACAGAGAAGGGAAAAGAGAAAGTGTAAGATAAGTCTTCTGATTGTAGCATAGTACCTACTAAGTCGAGTGTTAAGATTGAAGAGCTCAATGTTATGCAGCCCGAGGATTTTGATGGGGATTATATCCTTGTACAAGCTTCATCTAGTGCTTCACAGATGACAAAGATACACTTTATGTATGTACAGTGTTGGCTCTTGGACTCAGGTGCATCCTTTCAAGTGACACCTTGCCAAGAGTGGTTTCATTCATACCATTCTATTTCGGGTTCTCTACACTTGGGTGATGACAGGTCTCTTGATATTGTTGGCATTGGTGATGTTAGGTTGCAATATCCTTCTGATAGAAGTTTTGTTATGCACAATGTATGTCATGTACCTGCATTGACATGTAGTCTCATGTCCGTTGGACAACTTGATGGCGCAGGATATCATGTATCTTTTGGAGACTCTACATGGTTGTGCTTGTGAGAGGTGCCAAGGCTAGCAGCCTCTGCCCCTTAGTTGTTACTAGATCTACAGTTGATCATGCTTTGTCTATGGGGTCTCTACCTCATGTATCTCTTTGGCATGCTCATTTGGGGCACATGTTCATTAAGGGAATGAAGTTGTTTGTGTGACAGTTTGTTTTGTTATTTCGTAGTTGGATTTATTGTGTTTGTTTAGCCTAGGATTTTCTTCGGTCATTTTGTTTGATTTGTTGAGTGTGAAACTTGATAGCCTTGGTCGAGCTTGGTATTTTTTTGAACAGGATGAAGCTTGTGTTTGTCAATAGCTACTGAACATTGAGGAGATAGGTATATTTTCTTGTTGAGACTCTTGCACATCACGGGGATAATGGGTTCACGAGCAGTTCACATTGCACTTGTTGATGCACTGCACTCGGGGGTCGTCTCCTGTTCTTATCAAATACTTCCATGCCATGGATTGGGATTATGCACATTTTGCACCATGGTTGAGCACTAGCACAGCATGAGGTCCACTGCAGCTATATGCAATAAATTTTAGATGCACGCGCACATGAGAGAGCACCTGTCATTGAGCACGCACATTTCTTACATGCACCATTTGGGATGTTCATCACAAAGTTAGGAACCTCTGGTTAAGAGTGTAAGGTGGTTGGGTGAGTTCGAGGGTCGTGAAGGACGCCATCAATTGTGAGAAGGGTTGTTCATATTTGGTCAACATCTTGAGGACCATCAAATTCTAGAGTGATCGTGAGATTTTGGATGGGTGGAGCGGAGTATATCATATATTTTTTATGAGAGTTGAGAGGTGAGGATAAGGAATTTTAAATTAACAAGGAATTTTGTTTGCATTTTGCATGACGCACGATCACATCTAGATAGGCTAGGCAGAGTTCTTCAATGCATACATATTTTTGCGTGTAGCATCGATTGATTGGTTGCATATCATGGATTCAACATTGCATATTTTTCCAAATCATGAAAGAATGGACACGGTGTTCATTTCATAGCATATTCTTGCTAGGGCACACTGCATAAAAAAACAGGTTCATATCCAGAGAATATTTTGAAGACTCAAGGATCAACGAAAAGGTCGTACTTTTTACATCATCAACGAGTATTTCTTGAAGAAAAAGAGGACATGTATGGTGAAAGTGTGTGCAATTACAAGCACAATAGGCCAAGGAAGGGAATAAGTCATCCAAGATAAAAGATGGAGAAAAATGATACAATTTACAAACATCAGTATTTTTGCTCATTTTTTATCAAATTTCGTAATTCTGTCTGTATAGGCTTGTCGACCAGATGTGTTCCAATCGTTTTGAGTACCCGAACAACTATATTCGGAGTTCACATGACAAAGTTATTATCCAAACAAGTTACAAACAGGCATAAAGCAGAAAAAACGAAAATAGTGAAAAGTAGTAGAAAAGCAAAAGCCAAAAGCTGAAAGCAAAAAGCCTAATGTGTGTGAGTGTGGATAGAAAACTATATAAGGAGAGGAGATTGAAGAGTTAAGGGCCTTCCCCCTTGATTACAATTGTATTTTATGAGAGAGGAGAGTGGAGGGTCGCATGCTAGAGTGAGCTCTTGTCATGCCAATTTGGAAGTTGGGGCTTTTGGGTGTCAAAGCGCCGAGCATCGGCTCAAGGTTGTTAAGGTGCGAGAATATATTTCTCTTGGTTTGCTTTCGAATTATTGGTATTTCCATTGTGTGGTTGTGTGATGCTCTACCCACATACGGGTTTTAAATTTTTTGTGAGCTATAAGAGGCATTGTTTTTAGTCTTGTTTTGTGGTGTTTTATCAAATATTTGAATTTTTCAAGTTGTGTTGTGTATCCAACAAAGTCAATTATCCCAACCGGCACTCCTTAACGTCTCGTTATCGGGTTGTGAGAGAGGCTTGCTCTCGATCACCGCTCACGTAACACCGGCATACAAGGCTAGATTAGTAGTGTAATGAACGAGGATCACGGGAACATGGCATGGAAGCATACTAGACACACTGACGGTATATAAGGTGTAAGAGAGTATTTTGAGGCATGAAAAAAATTATCAAGAAACTCTCTTTTCACCTTCTCAAGCTTCCATGGCTTCTTCTTCTTCCTCCTCTTTTTCTTCCTTTCTTCCTCTTTCTCTCTCTTCTTCTTTCCTTTCTCTCTCCTCTCCCTCTTCTTCTGCAGTCCTTCTCTCTCTCCTTCCCCTTAGTTAGGACAGTTAGGTCTCTTTCATTACAAGTGGTATCAGAGCTTTGTCCTTGATCCTTCTATTTTCCCATAGATATAGGGCTCTCACACTTTCCCACAGTTAGAAAACTCCAGCTACATCTCTTTCATAGGTACACAGGAGTACTCAGGCAGGCTGACACCCCTCTTGAAGACTATGGCAGCCTTTCTTGGAGCTTTCCCAAGAACCATGGACAAATCTGGAGGCGAGCAGATAAATTTGACAGGTCATCACAATTTTCATGCAAGTTTTTTTAGGGTTTTGGGCAAAAAGGAGGGCAGCACAGTTAGAGAAGGCCAAAAACTCAGTTACTTTTCAAGAAGACCTTCTCTCTCCTCCTTTCCCCAAGTTGCCATGGAAGCTCCAACCTAAGAACCTCAGAAATCTTGCTTCCCCCCTCTTCCCGAGCAAGAATGGTTGATCCCAATGCCTTCCCTTCAGCTGGAGTAGCATATAGAGCAGCAATAAGCTTGATCTACCCTGGCCTGTAGCCCTAGGAGCAGCCTTGAAATTTGCGGTGCAAAAAACGGGCTGCTTCTTGGCCTGCTGTGGACAGCCCCCCCAGCCCTCCTCTCCTTCCTGACCTCACTCCTGGCTCTTAGCAACCTTCTTGGGCAACATTAGAGGCATCTTCCTCAGCTCTTGGACTCCCCTTATCAAGCTCAGAAATCTTGAAGATTTTGGTCTTTTCTTGGTCCCCGGGAGTCCCTCTTCAAGCCTAGCTCAAGATTTCAGTCATCAAGAAGCACGGGAAGAAGATTACAAGCAAGATTTGAAGGCATACACTTGTGGGCAGCCATGGCTATGGAGTAGAACTTCAATTTCAGCAAGAACTCTTCATGGGAAGGTCTTGAGCCATCCTGCCTTGACTACACCTTTTTTTCACAGAGCACAACCATTTTGGAGCTATGGAGCATGTGGGATCAAAGTGGAGCTCTCATGAAGGACTGAGGTGGCATTAATGGCTGCCTTCTTCTCCAAAAGACTCAAGGTAACCGATTCTTGGCTCTCATTCTCTCCATTTAAGCCTCTTGTTGAATCCCATCCACTTATTTGAGAGAATGTATGAGTCCAAGTAGATAATAGGAGTCCCAGACATTGAATGCATGCTAAATATTAATCCCTATCATTTCCCTTTGATATTGTGGCACTGAAATGGATTTTACTCATGCTGAAGCTTCATTGTGATTATATTTTTGCTTACCCATAACCCGTTTGGCTTCTTGTGAATTGGCTAAGCCAAGAAGTGATTTAAAAAAATCCATTGTATAAGGGTGAGTAGGCAGTGAGTCACTGCCAGTAAGCTCTCTATCCATATTCCCCATTCCAATTCCATGCACTTCATGAAAAGCCCAAAATTTTGATTCCTGAAATCATGCTAGGTGTTTACTTAATAAATTTTTGCCATGTATATTCTGGGTGAGAAAAAGCCCGATGCCAGGCGAGGTGGCAAGACAAAAGAGGGGTGACCCCCCTTGCCATCAAAGACCCTGAAGGGGTGCACAACCCGGCCCGGGGGAAACTTTGCCCACCTCCCATTGATCCGGAGCCCAAAAAATTATTGCAAGTGCAAGTACATTTGATGGAATAGTCTGAACCCTGATCATTTGAGTCTACAAGCCCGTACATGCATTGGTAATATCACGAACCACTTGGTAATGTATGGTGGATGCAATGCAAGAAGGGCAGGGTATGCAATTATGGAAATGGTCTTAGCAATGACCTATGGATGCAAAGGATGTATGGCTTTATGTGGCATTGAGAGCCACTATTGAGGCCTTGGATGTCTAGGATAAGACCCTCACCATTGGGATAAGGCATGCTCCTTGATGACTAGGATAAGACCCTCACCATTGGGATAAGGCATGCTCCTTGAGGGAGTCTTTGAAGGGTATAATAGATAGCTAGTATTAACCACTGTTGAGGTCCTAGATGTCTGGGATAAGACCCTCATCATTGGGATAAGGCATGCTCCTTGAGGGAGTCTTTGAAGGGTATTGCAGATAGCCAGTCCTACACAGTCACCCTGCAAAAGTTGATTAAACAAAAACCTTCTTGTGTGATTGAGTACGGGCTCTATAGCTTGATTCGAAGAGGGAATCTTCCCCTTTGATCTGAACTAAAAACTCCCCATTCCGCCTTACGGTTTGGGAGATACACTCAGTTTTGTGCTCAAAGGTACTGTGGGACAAGCAACAGTCCTACACACTCAGCCCGTAAAAGTTGATTACAGCAAAGCTTTCTTTGTGATTGAGTGTGGGCTCTATATCTTGATTCTAAGAGGGCATCTTCCCCTTCGATGTGAACTAAAAACCTCCCCATTCCGCCCTACGGTTTGGGAGATACACTCAGTTTTGTGCACAGAGGTACTGTGGGACAGGCAGCAGTGCTACACAGTCATCCCACAAAAAGTAATTACAGTAAAGCCCTGATCATTTACTGTCAAAGATATTCTTGCATACCCTTGTAGAGGGATCGAGAGCTTTCATTTGAATCAAAAATTTTGGCGATCGGAGTTCCCTAGCTCAAGATATCGTCATTTTTGTAACAAGGGGTCTGGTGGACTACACTTGGGATGGCAGGCCACAAGGATAAAGCAAAGGCCCAAGATGAATTTCAGCGTGAAATAAGAGACTCCCGTGCCTCAATGAACGATCCTAGATCAGCCCAGGAGGATCGTGAAGACATGTTTGAAGAGGGTGCCCCGAGATAGATCGCTTATCTTTGCTCAACCAAACCTTATGCCAACATGAGACCCATCATGCTGAACGACATCGAGAGATGGAGCAACGCCATAGGGAGATGGAAACCCGCCAAGATCACTGTCATTCTGAGATGATGGCCAAAATGGACCTACTCATAGAGTGCATGGGCGCCCTCATCCCTACCATTGTCCCCCTCAGATCGACCCAAGGAGTATGTCCCTCCCCGTGAGGCTAAACCCCCCCTCCCATTGGAGACCGGGCATAGCCCACAAGGTCTCGGTGGTACCCATGGCATTCCCCATAGCACTTATGAGACAGGTGAGCCCTCCACTCGACATGATGAACCCCTCCTTCCCTCCCGCGTTACAAATCCTTCAAGCCCATCATTGCACCCCAACTCCCCTGTAACGGAAGCTACTTGCACACTCAAGGGAATGGCTCCAATGCAAATCTTGGGAAGCATGGAATGCACAGAGTGCATGGGCAGCATGCATATGGCAATGGGCATCATGCACATGACAATGGGCAGCATGCATATGGCAATGGGCAACATGCACATGGCAATGGGCAACATGCACATGGCAATGGGCAGCATGCATATGGCAATGGGCAACATGCATATGGTAATGGGCAGCATGGACATTTTGGTCAGCAAGGTCCTAATGGGAAATTTGGTACTCATGTAATGCAAGGGCAGCATGGCCCCCATGGAAATTTTGGACAGCCGGGGATTGGACAGCAAGGCATGTATGGGCAGCACGTAGCACATGGCATTCATGGGCAGCAAGGCCCAAATGAGCTGCGTGACAAGATTGTGTTTACTAAATTCAATGGGCAGTCCTCATCCCCAGCTGAACTAGAGGAATGGACCTCTAAATTGGAAGCCTATTTTCTCATCTACCCCCGTATCGATGAGGCAAAGATCATTTTTGCCTCCCTTCATTTAGAAGGTTTTGCCCACACATGGTAGAGATTCATTCAAAGAGAAAATCAGCAGTTTCGTGATTGGGAAGAGTTCAAGATGCATATAATCCAAGTTTTTGTCTCCCCGGTGGAAAAAGAATGCTTGGCTAGACAATGGTATCAGTTTGATAAGTGAAATCTCATCGGGAGGGAGTACACCAATCAATTTATGAACCTATCCATGTATGTTGAGGTAGTCAGTGATGAGGCCAAATTGCATAAATACATTTATGGGCTAGATGCGCATCTCTCAACTGATGTAATGGCTCAAAAGCCAACCACCCTATTTGCAGCCATAGAATTGGCTGAACGCTATGGTCAAAAATACTGCCGCAATGAGGGCATGCAGCCCATTGCAGGACAATAGAGATACCCTATCAGGAAACCCCCATATTCTAATAATTATTGCATCAACAATGCAAGAAATGGCAGCCCCAAAATTCCTACTTACCCCACTTTTAATGCTGAAAGGAAATATGGCAATTTTGGGATAGCACCACCCTCCAAAAGTGACCCAAAGTATGCTGAAAATAAGACAAGGAATGGCTTCAAACCTAACGGTCAAAAATTCATTCCTCCTGAAGTGGTCAAGGATAGAAAAGCCAAAGGCTTGTGCTTTACATGCGGGGATAAGTACATGACTGATCATGCATCCAAATGCCCATTTAAGAACGCCATTGTCAAGTTTAATAGCATGTATGTGCTAGAAGATAGTGACAAGTTAGAAGAGGACTTGCATGACAACTCTCCAATGATGACACTTACTGAAAATGCTAAATGTGAGGAGGATATTGATACCGATCAGTTTTATGACTCACCGGACGGGTTCCCTTTTGACCTCGGTGGCTGCCCCATTGATGACATGCTTGGGAATGACCCTTGGCACCCCTCATTCACCACTATATCAGCTTGCTCGATCTCCATGGATGCATGGAATGGCTCTAGGAGCCCGAACACCCTACGAGTGCATGGTAACATTGATGGCAAGAGTGTATACATCCTCATAGATAGTGGCAGCACGCACAGTTTTGTGAATAAATCGACTCTTGGCCATTTGACGTGTGTTCCCACTGAGTTACAGCAACCTCTTCGGGTTCAAGTGGCCAATGGAAATGAGGAAGTGAGCTCCCATGTATGCACACAAGTGTCTCTCATGCTGGTTGAAAATTACAATGCAAAGGTAGACTTAATTACCCTTGATATGGGCCCCATGGATGTTGTTTTGGGATGTGATTGGCTTCAGCAGTTGGGAAAAATCTCTATGGACTTCTCTCAGTTGTATATGGAGTTTATAATGCATGGGTAGCTTGTAGGCTTGGAGGGAATCAAAGAAAATGCAGATTTTCAGCTTATAA
Source organism: Lygodium microphyllum (assembly GCF_053477565.2). NCBI lineage: Eukaryota > Viridiplantae > Streptophyta > Polypodiopsida > Schizaeales > Lygodiaceae > Lygodium > Lygodium microphyllum. The sequence goes on from NC_141145.1 coordinate 5,222,404, forward strand.
CAGCAAGACAACTCAAAAAATAATTCAAGAAATGCTCCCAAATCTTTGTCTTGCATTTGCGTAAGGATAATGATGACCAACACACCTTGGGGAAGTAAAATGCAGCACTAAAAGCGCTTTTGGCTGAATATGAGGACCTATTTTAGCCCCCCACTATACTGTTCCCCCTGACAGATCGGTGGATCACCCGATTGACTTGAAGCCCCATGCCAAGCCCATCAATAAATACCCATATCGACTCTCTAAATGTGAACGAGAGGAAGTAGCAAAGCAAGTCAAGGAACTCACTGAGATGGGATTCATAGAGCCTAGCTCTTCCCCTTATGCCTCCCCGGTTCTATTGGTTAAGAAAAAGGACGGATCTTTCCGGTTGTGCATTGACTACCGTGATCTCAATAAGATCACCGTCAAAAATAGATACCCCATCCCTCGAATTGATGACTTGCTTGATGAACTCAAGGGAGCACACTAGTTCACCAAGATTGATTTGCGATCCGATTACCAACAAATCAGAATGAGGGTGGGTGATGAAGTCAAAACAGCCTTTCGGACTGACCGTGGCTTGTACTATTTCCTTGTCATGCCATTTGGGCTCACTAATGCACCCACCACATTTCAGAGCTTAATTAACAAAATATTGCAGCCATGGCTTTTCCAGTTTGTGTTGGTATTCTTTGATGATATACTCATTTATAGCAAGTCACTGCATGATCATCTGAAGCATGTCAGGCAAATTTTTTATGTACTGAGAGAGCACCGGCTATTTGCCAAAGAAAGCAAGTGTGTCTTCATGCAAACAGAGGTTGAGTACTTAGGACACATTGTTAGTGGAAAAGGCATCCAAGCTGATTCTAAGAAAGTGCAATGTGTTCGGGAGTGACCCACCCCACTACCACTACCTCCTTGTGTGGTTTTATTGGCCTCTCCTCTTTTTATCGGAGATTTATTCACCATTATGCCACAATTGTAGACCCATTAACAGACAAGCTGAAAAAAGAGGCTTTCCTATGGGATGAATTGGCTGACTGCAGTTTTCAGCAGCTGAAAGACTTGCTCATTTCAGTCCCCCATCCACGTATGCCCCAACTTTTCAAAGGATTTTACCATCCAGTGTGATGCTAGTGGACGGGGTATTGGTGCAGTCTTGCTGCAAGAACATGAGGTAATAGCATTTGAGAGCCGAAAATTGGATGATAAAGAGAGAGAGTTGCATGTCTATGATCAGGAGATGTTGGCAGTCATTCATGCTATCAAAAAGTGGCATCACTACTTGTGTGGCAGCAGATTTAAGGTGAAAAGTGACCACCGTGTGCTCAAATACTTCTTGACTCAGCCCAACCTCACTCCCAAACAACGTAGATGGGTGGCTACCCTACAAAACTATGACTTTGAGATTACCAACACCTGGACAAGGACAATGTAGTGGCTGATGCACTCTCTCGCATGTGGGCATGCAAGGTTTCATCCATCATTGAACTCCACCATGATTGGATTGAAGAGCTCCAAGAGGCATACTTGCTTGATGCTGAATTCGGCCCTCTTTTCCAGAAATTACAGCAAGTAGTCATGGATGACAATTCCCAATATCAGCTCCACAATGGCCTCATTTGGATCCATGGCCATATTGTGATTCCCCATGCCTCTCCCTTCACCCAAAGGATCCTTGAAGATATGCATTCTTCACCGATTGCTGGCCACTTAGGAGTCTTCAAAACAGATGACCGAGTTTTGAAAAGCTTCCATTGGAAAGGCCTATGGCGGGATCTTAAAGACTTTGTGTCTAGATGTGTGCCTTGCCAACAAAATAAAGATATCACTCTTAAACTGGGTGGATTGTTGCAGCCTTTACCTATCCCCGAAGGAAAATGGACCCACATTGCCATGGATTTCATCAATGGTTTACCTACAACCAAGAAGGGTTGGGATAGCATATATGTGATAGTTGACTAACTCACTAAAGCAACCCATTTCATCCCTACAAAATCCCAGTTTATAGCATCTCAAGTTGCCACTCAGTTTATAGACCATGTTTTTAAGTTGCATGGCTTACCCCAAGTCATAGTACATGATTGGGACACCAAATTTATGAGTCAGTTTTGGTAGACAATTTTCAGCTCCATGGGGACCAATTTGGCTCCGTCCACACCCTATCATCCCCAAACGGATGGGCAGACCGAGAGAGTCAATAAGTGGCTTGAAACTTATTTGCGACATTTTTGTCATGATGTGCAGAATTCTTGGGACGTATGGTTGCACTTGGCTGAATTTTCTTACAACAACTCCACTCATTCGAGCATTGGAGTCTCTCCCTTCGAAGCATTTTATGATTATCGGGTGCCCCTTCCTACTGTGATCTTCAATGAAAAGCTCAATCCCCTTGGAAAAGAAGAGTTGGGTCGCATGCAAGCTTTACTTCAACAATGCAAGGTAAACCTCAAAAGGGCTCAAGAGCACATGAAGATCCATGCTGATGCAAAAAGAAGACCCCTTGACTTTCAAGAGGGTGAATTGGTACTCCTCAAGGTCCCCAAGTCCTGTTAGGCCACACTAAAGGACGATTCTTGCAACAAGTTGGCACATCGTTACTATGGGCCCTACAAAATCATTAAGAAGGTCGGGGACTTGGCTTACCATATCCAACTCCCTCCCACTACTAAGATCCATGATGTCTTCCATGTGAGCCAATTGAAACGTTTCATTGGCACTCCCAAAGATCATGTAGAGGAGCTACCACCCATAGATGAGGAGGGCCTTATTCAGTACATTCCTGAAGGGGTCATTGGGCAACGTGAAAAGCAACTCCGCAACCGTTCCATACATGAATACCTAATCAAATGGCAAGGCCTACCAATAGAGGAAGCCTCTTAGCACCCAGCATCTATATTGGATGAATTTCCACACCTCAAGGAGACCGTATTGGCTGGAACTTAACCATGACATCTGTTTTGGGCTGCAGTCTGCATCTAGACAGCCACCTATTTTGTACCAGTTTTGGTCCTAGTCCATTTTCAGCCCCATCCTCCATACATGGGTTGAAAGTACACCTCGAGGGCTCTTTGTCGTCGTGTTAAGGGTTAAAGTTCTACTATCAAGGCTTAGAGAAGAAGAAGAGTATGGGATTCAAGGTTTGGAGAATGGAAAAAGAATGGAGTTTGACAAGATTCGGGTTTTAGAAATGACTTGGTTGAAGAAGAAGATATCAAGCTTTTTCTGTGTATTTAGCATATATGAATGGAATGAATGTCACTATCTTGATTACATCAAATGTATTTGGAAAAATAAACCATTACATAAAAGGATATTCTCAAATTTTTAATCCAAATGCAAGTTCAAATGGCTTTTAACTCATGTACATAGATGGATTACAACTCCAAGAAACTAGTATTTTGATGGTAGACTCAAGTACATTCAAGATATGGACCAATAGTACATGAAATGCATTGATGGAGCATAATTTTAACTTCATCCATGTTTTAAAACAAAAAATTCCAGCCCATAATCAAGCTTAAAAATTGTACATAAACTCATGAATAAGCTCCTCTAATCATTAATGGGTAAAGCCCTGATGTTAAGAGGTCAATTTCTTCTATTTCAATCACATGAATCACTTGTTTGTTCATCAAAATGGACAAGAATAGTGGGCTGCCCTGTTTATGACTAGTTTTTTTAGCCCATAACAGGCCATACACCTTCAAAATCCTCGCCCTTTTCTTGCCCCAAAGTCACTCAAGTACTTGGGTACAAGTCGGGCTTCATTGGACCATGAATTAAGTAAATAAAATGAGAGAAGACATACATAAGAGTAGGCTGAATACTTTTCTCTCAAATTTCCCCCCTTTTATAGACTGTCATACCATGCATTTTTGTCAGAACAAATAGACGGGTAAGAGGAGCTCTCACCTTCCTTGTTTGTATCTTCATGTTCAGCTCTAGTTTATCTTCAGTTTGCATGCTCCAAAGCATGCACCATAGCTCCCAGTTTTCTCCAGATGATGCTACAGGTTGTGCAGGCCCACATTTTGTGCCAAAAAATGCGGGCTGCATCCTCCTCAGCTCCACTTTACTTTTTGACCTACTTAGGTCACTTTGGTTCATTACTTCATGTCCCCCATGAACCTAGTGGACTTTTGGCATTTTTCATAAATTCTAACCATATTTTCCACTTGAATCAATTTGATTTATCCAGCAGACTGTCTATTTCTTCCAGCTGACCAAGTTGTAGGTTCCCATAGACTTATTTTTTTTATCAATATACATGGTACAACTGAAAATTGTATGCTAAATACAAAATAACTTATGTAACTAAGTTGGTTTTTGGGTAACAATGACTAAATTATGTATGCAAATTCCTCATATAAATCCTAATAAAGTTCTTCTGTGTTCATAAAAATCCCATGATTTATATTATGAACAATAAACTCTTTGACATTCACCCCCTCCTAACCTACACATCCTCCGGCATGTGCCATTTCACAAGATTACAGGTTTAAGGAGGGTCTTCTTCTGATATATCTTCATCTTCATTTTCTAAGTCTTTTTCTTCCTGCTTGTCTTCAAGTAGATGGCTCATATCCAAGTCATCAAGTTCATAAGTTGAAGATTCTCTTCGTTTGAAGGGCTTGATACGTTTCCTGACTATTGGTACTTTTACCATGGTTCCATCCATTTCAGCCAAAGAGCAAGTAGCATTATTATGTACTACTTTTACTACATATGGTCCAAACCATCGCTTGGCTAACTTTCTATGAGCACTATATTGATTGTCCAGGCTGCTATCATAGACAAGTACCCAATCATTCTCTTGAATAGCTCTTGGACAGAGTTGATGCTTGTGAAACCTCTTCTTATTCTTTAATCTTGCTATTTTAAGCCTTTCAATGGCTGTCTTGACATCTTTTGGCCTTCTTTCAAGTTGCCTTATGCGCAAAGTCAGCAATTCTTCTCTATTGATGCCTTCATCCCAAGGTAAGATACTCCATGTGACAATGGACTCTTCAATAGGCATAATACGTGGCTGTCCATATATTAGTTCAGCTGGCATATAACCTGTTACTACACTATGGGTAGTTCTATCAGCCCATAATGCAAATGGTAGCATTCTAGGCCATTCCCTCATCTTTCAATAGCTTGATTCCCAATTGAGCAAAGAAATGGCGAGCCTCATCAGCATCCAATTCTCCTCTATCAGCAGTTACTTTGGCAACACAACCATACCTACAAAATACTTCTTCAAGTAAAAATCTACAAACAACTTGAGTAGACTTTGTTGTCAAGGTTTTTCCTTCCACTTGATTTATGAGATCTTCCCTACCAAGTACTAGATATCTCATGTTCCAAATTCCTATAGGCATGGTTACTAAATCAAAAACCCATCTATAGCGAATGGATAAAGGAAAGGTAGGCTAAAGCCCATCTCTATGCTTAACCATAGAGTACATTTGACAAACATGACAAGATTTAACAAAATGCTCAATGTCTTTATACATGTTTTGCTACCAAAATTTCTCTTTTATTTTGGCAAAAGTGCCCATATGCCTCTATGACCAGCCAATAGGCTTTCATGAAATTCTTACATGACCTGTCTTTGAGTATTTTTTTTTCTCCTAAGACTCGAACAGGTGCCCCTCATTTCTTTTTCACATGCCTCCAAAGGTAGCCATCTTTAAGAAAAAAGCCATAAGCTTTTCTCTTGATTCTCTTAAACTCTTCATTACTCCAATCTTCCTTCTTTTTCATAGTGCTAAAAAATTGGCCAATTTTTAGCTAATCATCTTCATAATATTCTTCTTTAAAGTGTGAATAAACCATAACAAAACATTGAGCATGCTGTCTATCAGCTGCCCACTATCCTTCTTTGGTTGTTTATTCCTTCTTTGCTGACGTAAAATTTGTTTTAGCAACTGAACCTATTGTACTTGCTGTAATTATTGTTGTACCTGCATTTTTGACAGCTAAACCATCATTAGGTACAGCTGTACTTGTTGTTTTCAGATTTGAATTTGCATTTACAGCATCATTTTTAGCAAATATAGACTCTGATTCTTCCTCATCCATCATTTCTTCTTCATCCTTATAACTGGCACGCAAAAGCATGTCAGCAACTGGATTATCTCTTCCTGCAATATGTTTCAAATCAGGATTTAAGGATTTAATATAGGCTATTCACCTTACCATAGCTATGTCGGGAGTGGAACAGTTGGCATCATGCCCAAGAGTGGAAGGCAATCTGTTTCAACTATTACATGTGCGCCCATGAAGTAATCTCGATCACATTTCAATGCAGTTACTACTCCCAAAGTTCTCTTTTAATTTGAGCATACCTTCTTTGTCGTTCATTAAGAACCTTCGCTCCAAAGCGAATTGCATATCTGTTGCCTTCAAGGTCATCTTGATCGACTGCCCATCCTATTCCAATAGGACTTGTGTCTACTATGAGTATAATAGGCTGTCCATTAGAGTAATTAGCCCTCTTTAAGGTGGGGGCTAAAATCAAAAATTTCTTTAGTTTTCGAATAGCTTGAGTATGTTCTTTTTCCCATATAAACCTTTGGCCTTTCCTTAGCAGTTGATAAAGATTTTTAGCAACATGAGCAAAATGTGGGATCCAAATAAGGTAGAAGACATATGCACCAAGAGATCTTCTCACCTTCGAAACATTTGTGCATATTTTCTGCATTTTGCTGATAGCATCAATCTTGGATGGAGAAGGCTTTCGGCCATATGGACCACACATATGCCCTACCACAATAACTTCTTCGACTCCAAAAACAGATTAAGCACCTGAAAGAGTAAGATAGACTTCTTCTAATTTAGACAAGATTTGAGCACAATCATTAATATGATCAGAAACAAACTTGCGGCATCCAAGTTTGTTGAGTTCTTTATTCTTCTCATGAACTTCACATCCTTTGATTGGTACATCATCAAGGAAAGAAAGGGTTAATTGAGGAATATAATCTCTCAACACTTTATGCATGGCATTCATCATGTGAGCTACTGAATTCGTAGCCCCTTGAGGTAGAGTACACATGCGGACTAAGCCAAGAGGCTCTTCATTGTGGTAATGTCTCGGCTTTCCAAAGCAAGCTGAAATTGGTCATAGCCTGAATATAAATCTCCCATGGAATAAATTGCTTTACCTGCAAAACTTCAGCAAATTCATCAACAATTGGCTCCAAACCAAAATTTCTAATAGTGACTTTATTGACATGTTGTAAATCTTAAATGAATCGCAAAGATCCATTCTTCTTAGGCAAGGTAAACCATCGGTTGGAATATGGAGCTGAAGATGGCTCCAATATTCGCATTTTTATCTTTTCATTTAGAAGCTCCAATAACTTAGGCAAATGAGCCCTTGGTACCGGAATTGGTTTAAGATTCCAAGGAACGTGTGGGACCGTAAAAATCACCATTGATGCCACAACGCTTGGATCCACACAGCCAATTTCATGTGGCTGAAATGAAAAAGCTTTACCATGATTCTTTATCATCTGCATGAAGATTTGCTTTTCAGTTGGGCAAGAGAAAAGATTCTTCACCAAATTTCAGCTCTTGTAAACTGTCTGCCATAAATTGGTGACCAATCTTTGGGATCACAAAGGCTTGGCTGTTTGGATATCCTTTTTGCTAGTCCTTCACTTTTGGGTGGTAGAGGAGTAGCCACTGGCTTGACCTTTTTATCAACTGTCTTATACTTTGTTTCTACTCTTACCTCTTCCTTGTTCGGATGTCCAAAAGCTTCATGATCTGTAGATTCTTGAATTATGTCATACATATCCAATGTGCATACTTGTATGGACTGATTTTTAGCTTGATTTTCTGCATGAACAGCTGCATATATTTTAGCCATTGTATCATTATAATTCAACCCATAAAATAGCCTTGTAAATTTTTCATCTATAGGAAAAACATCAATTTTCTTCAGTTCTTGTTCCACATGGCATAGATGCTTTCTTTCAGCCCTATTCATGGTTGAAAACTGTTTATAACATCCCACACTATTGGCCATAAAAACCTGCAAGTCAGCTTTTGGCCTTGCCCCCTTTACATGTGAAGGTAATTTTTTATAACATGATGCACTGCCATAGCCTCCACTTATAGCAGTGCTACCCGAAAACCCTTAAATTCTCGGGCATTAGGAGGAACAGGATGATCTCTCAATCGATCTCTATTCGGGTGATGATTTACACATACAATCAAGAATTGGACAGCTTTGTCATTATCCTTACTTCTTATTCGAGCATATGATGAACCATCATCAAGGGTCTTTGTCTCTAAACGAGACTCAGAAATAAAAAGTTGTCCAAGAATGATAGGATAGCTACTGGAATCTTGAACAAAGAAATGAAATTCATCTTTTACATTACCAATAGTAACTTGTACATAAGGGCATGCTGCATAAAGATCACCAGAGGAGTTATTGGATGCTTTCATGCACCATCCTGGTTCCACATCAATGGGCCATCCGCCATTCTCGTAGAGACTTCTTGACATGACATTAATCTCTAAGCCATGGTCTATAAGGGCAATGCATGGAGTCTCTTTTTCTCCAATCTTAACAATGGTTTCAGTGGTCACCCTTGCCCAATGGGTACGGGAGTAGTGACTACTAGGAATAAAGTGAGCATCACTTTCTTCTTGCATGTTGTGAAGATGAGATTCTTTCTTAAGCATGGGCTGCACTTTAGATTGAAAAGTCCCCACCATAATAGCTTCTTCAGTTTGTGCTTCATAGATGTCTTAATCTTTGGCTTCTATGGCTGCAATCAATTCTTTGATTGCGTCCAATCGAATCCCTTGAGTTTTCAACTTCTCTTCATCCTGCAAATACACATGAAATGCTTGCAAAAAAGCATGCACAGATTCTTCAGTTTCCTTGCCAACATATTGTCTTTTTTGTTTAATTACATCAATTATTACATCATGAAATCCTCGTTTTGCAATTCTGAGAATTTTACCTAATGTAAATTCAATTCTACTTCCAAGAATCCTTTCTTCTAGGATCCGCTTAAGATCCGTTGTGGTCTCTATGTCAGATTGCAACTTGTAACTAGGATGTTTAATTTTTCTTTTTCCTTCTGTCTTCTTTGCTTGAGGGGCATCTCCCATATCAAGCTCTAGTGGTGATGGATTTTCAGCAGCCTTCTGCCGATCTGGTTTACTTCTTGTCACGCGTTTAGTTGGTCCTGAAGAAGAAGGACCGACAACATCTTTATCTCTTCTTCTTTTTTCTTCTATCATGGCTTCATGATTATTAATTTCAGCTAACCGAGCAAAAGATGAAAATGAATCAACTGGCTCGGTCCATCCGGTTCTTCCTCAGATGCATTGACTGGCAGTAGTTAAATCATCTTTGGTTGCCTTGCCTTGCGCCATGCGATCTAAGGCCTGCATCCACACTTTAGATTTTGCATTAGTTTTTGTTCTTGTTGCCAAATCCTCCAATCTTTTCTTCATGCCACCGTTGCCAAAATTTGGCTCAAGAGGAAGCCCGGTTTTGGTTGCATGAATTTTACCATCCTTCCAAAAGACTAATTTTTGTGCTTCAGCTTCACGGAATGCACCGCACTCCCTCTTATCATACTGTAGGCTATCACACTAGATACAACGTCTTTTGAAGCCTTCTTGTACAGGTCTTTGGGCAGTTGATCGTCCCCTTTCTTCCACTTTCACATCAAGCCTTTCCACTTTGGAATTAATCTCCATTAGATTAAGATGGAGATCCCGCATGCTTTTAATTAGCTTATCCATGACATCCTTCTTTGGAGATGGAACAACAAAATTTCTTGGTTGCTCGGCCATAGAGACAGGAGGTCAAGAAACAGGAATAGGCTCCTTCATGGATTCAGTTGGTGCAGGGGT